>NC_057812.1:596375172-596675172 GCF_018294505.1 Triticum aestivum
ATGGTTATGAGGTGACCAACCGAGTGGCGACGCACGGTGCGGCCGAGTGGTGATGAGCGGAGCGGTCGAATGGTTATGAGGTGACCAACCGATGGCGACGCGCGGGGCGGCCGGATGGTTATGAGGTGACCAACCGATGGCAAGTTGATGAAGATGTGTCGAATGGTAGCATCCCGCGGAGTGACGATGCGCGGAATGCCGGAGTCGAGTGGTCGCGACCCGCAGAGTGACGATGCGCGGTCCCGCGGATTGACGATGCGTGGAGCGCCGGAGTCGAGTGGTCGCGTGGTCGAGTGGTCGCGTCCCACGGAGTGACGATTTGCGGAGCATCGGAGTCTAGCAAGTTGATGAAGATGTGTCCATCTCAGCGGCGACGCGCGGGGCGGTCAAACGGGCAAGTTGACAAAGACGTGCCCAATTTAGCGGCGACGCGCGGGGCGGCCAAACGGATAGGTTGATGAAGTCGCACCCAACTGAGCGACGACGCGCAGGGCAGCCGAGTGAAGTAGACGTGTCCCGTGAAGTAACGATATGCGGGGCATGCGTGTGAAGTAGATGCGTCCCGCGAAGTGACGATGCGCGGGACAGCCGGGTGGCTATGCGCGGGACGAAAGATTAGTGTAGACGCGTCCGACTAGGTGACATCCGACTGATGACAACACGCGGGTGGCCGAGTCACTGCACGTTTGTTGTCTGGATGTAAAGAGTTAGCCTGCAGATCAGTAGTTCGAGTGGGAGTATAAACATGAATCTCTAGTTATATACGAATATAAAAAACTTATCTGCACGTCGTCGTGTTAGTCGCTCAAAACGAAACATTCATTCAAGTGCACTGCTATCCGGGGTCCACGACGGGCGAGTGACCCTGCACGTTAGTAGCAAGTATATCCACGAATATTGTTTTGCTGGACTAAAGTGTCCCTGCACGGATTGCTATTTTGCAAGGATTAAAGACCAGGGATGGTTATGCATGCATGCACAATTAACCAGCGCGGGAACCGCGGAAGTTTTGGCTGCAGTAAATAGGTAATTGGTGCTTAAAAATACTCACCTAATTGGCCGCTTAATGAGGTGATTAGCTTGACAAAATGGTAACTCGCCCATGAATTGCACTTGGGTCAAGTGAGTTTGCCAATTGAGTGCATGCATGCACCAACAATACCAAACGGGAGTGCATGGAAGCGTGCCTGGGTCAACCCGGGTGGAGCATGCAAAGATACGTGCATGCGCGACATAACTTTCTGGTACGGACGCATCTAGCGGTAATTACCCATAACAGGGCACGCAAAGAGACTGTGTATGCAGAAAGAGAGAGTGCACCCTGTGCAGAAGAAAAGAGGAGGTGGAGCACCGTGCGATGACCATTAATTGGCAGCCGTAATTAGGCGCTCACTCCATGGAGTAACTGGCGTTGGAGGAAATCCATACCTAATTGGTCGCTTAATGAGGCGATCACCTCAACGAAACGACCAACACACTACATGAAGAATTATGAAGCTCACGTTATGCAATATGGATTGTGGGGTACGTACTCTCCAATGCAGATGATGCAGACGAAGGAGACGCATGTGGCAGGGTAGCATGTGCTACCGGTGATGTAGGCAAGGGCCGGCGAGCGTGCCGCTTAGTGGCACCTGTGGCGCAGGGCCACAGAGCGCACCACAAGGCGGGCGAGCATGGCGATGGGCCAGCAAGTGCGGCGCAGGGCCGGTCGAGCACGGCGTAACACTTCACCGCTCCAATGGTCGGACGGGTCCGATCTCCTCGCCCACTCGTCCGCATGTGCGTCGGCCATGCGCGAGAGAGCGGCGACGGTGTTCGCAGACGAGATCGAAGATGACGAGTGAACGGTGCAGAAGCGCAACGTGATTGAAGAAATAACCATCCACATCATGGCTCAATAGACGCCATGCCCCAAGGTGGGCGCCAACTGTCGTGGTAACGATTCCGACAATAAGAGAGGGGTAGGATAAAGGAGCATGATCTATCAAGATGCATATGGGTGACACGGTGGTTTTAGCGAGTTCGGGCCTCTCACGGTGGAGATAACAACCCTACGTCTCGTGCTCCGAAGAGGCTTTGTTTTATCTTACTCTGTATCCGGAGATTACAATGAGAGGAGAACGGATCCCCGTAGTCCTGAGACTAATGGTGAAAAAGAGAGAGAGAGATGGAAGAAAAAAGCCCCCCTAGTCTAGTGGTGGGGGTGGCTTATATAGAGTGTGCCACCCCCTCACCCCTTATGTTACACGGTGGAGCATCAATGCTATAATGCCTGCCCACTACAAAACCGTCATGCTGACTATTGGTCTTTGCATATCTGAGTGAGTTACTGATGTCTACTACGCAACCTTCTTCTTGTAGACGTTGTTGGACCTCCAAGTGCAGAGGTTTGTAGGACAGTAGCAAATTTCTCTCAAGTGGATGACCTAAGGTTTATCAATCCGTAGGAGACGTAGGATGAAGATGGTCTCTCTCAGGCAACCCTGCAACCAAATAACAAAGAGTCTCTTGTGTCCCCAACACACCCAATACAATGGTAAATTGTATAGGTGCACTAGTTCGGCGAAGAGATGGTGATACAAGTGGTATATGGATAGTAGATAATAGTATTTGTAATCTGAAATTATAAAAACAGCAAGGTAACTAATGGTAAAAGTGAGCGTAAATGGTATTGCAATGATAGTAAACAAGGCCTAGGGTTCATACTTTCGCTAGTGCAAGTTCCCTCAACAATAATAACATAATTGGATCACATAACTTTTCCTCAACATGCAACAAAGAGTCACTCCAAAGTCACTAATAGCGGAGAACGAACGAAGAGATTATGGTAGGGTACGAAACCACCTCAAAGTTATTCTTTCCAATCAATCCGTTGGGCTATTCCTATAAGTGTCACAAACAGCCCTAGAGTTCGTACTAGAATAACACCTTAAGACACAAATCAACCAAAACCCTAATGTCACCTAGATACTCCAATGTCACCTCAAGTATCCATGGGTATGATTATACGATATGCATCACACAATCTCAGATTCATCTATTCAACCAACACAAAGGACCTCAAAGAGTGCCCCAAAGTTTCTACCGGAGAATCACGATGAAAACGTGTGCCAACCCCTATGCATAGGTTGATGGGCGGAACCCGCAAGTTGATCACCAAAACATACATCAAGTGAATCACGTGATATCCCATTGTCACCACAGATATCCACGGCAAGACATACATCAAGTGTTCTCAAATATTTAAAGACTCAATCCAATAAGATTACTTCAAAGGGGAAACTCAATTCATTACAAGAGAGTAAAGGGGGAGGAGAAACATAATATCCAACTATAATAGCAAAGCTCGCAATACATCAAGATCGTGCCAAATCAAGAACACGAGAGAGAGAGATCAAACACATAGCTACTGGTACATACCCTCAGCCCCGAGGGAGAACTACTCCCTCCTCGTCATGGAGAGCATCGGGATGATGAAGATGGCCACCGGAGAGGGATTGCCCCCTCCGACAAGGTCCCGGAACGGGTCTAGATTGGCTTTCAGTGGCTACGGAGGCTTCTGGCGGCGGAACTCCCGATCTAATCTCTGTTCTGGAAGTTTTACGATACGTAGGTATATATGGGTACAAGGGGTACGTCGGTGGACCGAAGGGGGGGGCCACGAGGCAGGGGGCGCGCCCCCTACCCTCGTGAGCACCTCCTTCATCTTCTGACATAGGGTCCAAGTCTATCCGGTAGATTTCCTTCCAAAAATAACTTCTCCAGTTGATTTCGTTCCGTTTTGACTCCGTTTGATATTCCTTTTCCTCGAAACACTGAAATAGGCATAAAACAGCAAATCTGGGCTGGGCCTCCGGTTAATAGGTTACTCCCAAAAATAATATAAAAGTGGAAAATAAAGCCCAATATTGCCCAAAATAGTAGATAATATAGCATGGAGCAATCAAAAATTATAGATACGTTGGAGACGTATCAACATCCCCAAGTTTGGTTCCTGCTCGTCCTTGAGTAGGTAAATGATAAAAAGATAATTTTTGATGTGGAATGCTAGTTGGCATAATTTCAATGTAATTCTTCTTACTTGTGATATGAATATTCAGATCCATAAGATTCAAGACAAAAGTTCATATTGACATAGAAATAATAATACTTCAAGCATACTAACTAAGCAATTATGTCTTCTCAAAATAACATGGCCAAAGAAAGCTATCCCTACAAAATCATATAGTCTGGCTATGCTCCATCTTCACCACACAAAATATTTAAATCATGCACAACCCCGATGACAAGCCAAGCAATTGTTTCATACTTTTAATGTTCTCAAACTTTTTCAATCTTCATGCAATACATGAGCGTGAGCCATGGACATAGCACTATAGGTGGAATAGAATGGTGGTTGTGGAGAAGACAAAAAGGGAGAAGATAGTCTCACATCGACTAGGTGTATCAACGGGCTATGGAGATGCCCATCAATAGATATCAATGTGAGTGAGTAGGGATTGCCATGCAACGGATGCACTAGAGCTATAAATGTATGAAAGCTCAACAAAAGAAACTAGTGGGTGTGCATCCAACTCGCTTGCTCACGAAGACCTAGGGCATTTTGAGGAAGCCCATCATTGGAACATACAAGCCAAGCTCTATAATTAAAGATTCCTACTAGGATATGAAAGTGACAACATAGGAGACTCTCTATCATGAAGATCATGGTGCTACTTTGAAGCACAAGTGTGGTAAAAGGATAGTAGCATTGCCCCTTCTCTCTTTTTCTCTCATTTTTTGGGCCTTATCTTTTCTTATGGCCTCTTTTCTTTTTTTATTTGGGCTTCTTTGGCTTCTTTTATTTATTTATTTTCGTCCGGAGTCTCATCCCGACTTATGGGGGAATCATAGTCTCCATCATCCTTTCCTCACTGGGACAATGCTCTAATGATGATGATCATCACACTTTTATTTTCTTACAACTCAAGAATTACAACTCGATACTTAGAACAAGATATGACTCTATATGAATGCCTCCGGTGGTGTACCGGGATGTGCAATTATGCATGAGTGACATGTATGAAAGAATTATGAACGGTGGCTTTGCCACAAATAAGATGTCAACTACATGATCATGCAAGCAATATGACAATGATGAAGGGTGTCATAATAAACGGAACAGTGGAAAGTTGCATGGCAATATATCTCGGAATGGCTATGGAAATGCCATAATAGGTAGGTATGGTGGCTGTTTTGAGGAAGGTATATGGTGGGTTTATGGTACCGGTGAAAGTTGCGCGGTACTAGAGAGGCTAGCAATGGTGGAAGGGTGAGAGTGCGTATAATCCATGGACTCAACATTAGTCGTAAAGAACTCACATACTTATTGCAAAAATCTATTATTTATCGAAACAAAGTATTATGCGCATGCTCCTAGGGGGATATATTGGTAGGAAAAGACCATCGCTCGTCCCCGACCGCCACTCATAAGGAAGGCAATCAATAAATAAATCATGCTCCGACTTCATCACATAACGGTTCGCCATACGTGTATGCTATGGGAATCACAAACTTCAACACAAGCATTTCTCAAATTCACAACTACTCAACTAGCATGGCTCTAATATTACCATCCTCATATCTCAAAACAATCATCAAGTATCAAACTTCTCTTAGTATTCAACACACTCATAAGAGAATTTTATTATTCTTGAATACCTAGCATATTAGGATTTTAAACAAATTACCATGCTATTTAAGACTCTCAAAATAATCTAAGTGAAGCATGAGAGTTCATCTATTTCTTCAAAATAAAACTACCACCATGCTCTAAAAGGTATAAGTGAAGCACTAGAGCAAATGACAAACTACTCCGAAAGATATAAGTGAAGATCAATGAGTAGTCGAATAATTATGCAACTATGTGAAGACCCTCTAACATTTTAGAATTTCAGATCTTGATACTTTATTCGAACAGCAAGCAAAGCAAAATAAAATGACATTCTAAGAATGGCAAACATCATGTGAAGAAGCAAAAACTTAGGATCAACCGAAACTAACCGATAGTTGTTGAAGAAGAAAGGTGGGATGCCAACCGGGGCATCCCCAAGCTTAGACGCTTGAGACTTCTTGAAATATTATCTTGGGGTGCCTTGGGCATCCCCAATCTTGAGCTTTTGTGTCTCCTTAATTCCTCTCATATCACGGTCTCCCTAAATCTCAAAAGCTTCATCCACACAAAACTCAACAAGGACTCGTGAGATAAGTTAGTATAAACCATTGCCAAAACCTTATCATACTCTACTGTAGCAAATCACTAAAATTATTATTCAATATTTCATACTAAATGCCTCTGCATACTTAATAGTCCTATCCTCAAATAGAATCACTAAAGAAGCAAACATATGCAAACAATGCAAACATAACAGCAATCTGCCTAAACAAGATAATCTGTAAAGAATGCAGCAACATCCAGACTTCCCTAGCTCCAAAAATTATGAAAGAAAATTCCCACTGTATTAAATTTATCAGAGCTTAATATGCAAAAGGTTTCAACATTTTATCACATTCTGAATTTTCTAGGGAATTATTGGAACAGCGGTAAACTTTCTGTTTTCAAACAGCAACATGTATACTTGTAACATAGGCATAGTAAAGGCTATAAATGCCACTTTTATTGAAATAAAAGATGCAAGACAATGTTCTAAATAACAGCAAGAAAATTCTAACAAAATAAATTGACGCTCCAAGAAAAACACATATCATGTGGCGAATAAATATATAGCTCCAAGTAAAGTTACAGATGAACGAAGACGAAAGAGGGGATGCCTTCGAGGTAACTGTACCTGCTCCCTGAGGTAACTGTACCTGCTCCCTTTCTGAAAGTTGATGAGGTAACTATACCTGCTCCCTTATTGGAAAGTAGTTCATCACAGAAACCGGTTTCTGTGACACCTACACCAATTAGTGAGGAAGTTAATGACGATGATCATGAAACTTCACATCAAGTTGTTACTGAACCTCGTAGGTCAACCAGAGTAAGATCTGCGCCAGAGTGGTACTGTAATCCTGTTCTGAAAGTTATGTTACTAGACCATGACGAACCTACGAACTATGAAGAAGCAATGGTGAGCCAAGATTCCGCAAAAATGGCTTGAAGCCATGAAATATGAGATGGGATCCATGTATGAGAACAAAGTGTGGACTTTGGTTGACTTGCCCGTTGATCGGCAAGCAATTGAGAATAAATGGATCTTCAAGAAGGAGATTGACGCTGATGGTAATGTTACTGTCTATAAAGCTCGACTTGTTGCAAAAGGTTTTCGACAAGTTCAAGGGATTGACTACGATGAGACCTTCTCACCTGTAGTGATGCTTAAGTCTGTCTGAATCATGTTAGCAATTGCCGCATTTTATGATTATGAAATTTGGAAAATGGATGTCAAAACTGCATTCCTGAATGGATTTTTGGAAGAAGAGTTATATATGATGCAACCAGAAGGTTTTGTCGATCCAAAGGGAGCTAACAAAGTGTGCATGCTCCAGCGATCCATTCATGGACTGGTGCAAGCCTCTCGGAGTTGGAATAAACGCTTTGATAGTGTGATCAAAGCATTTGGTTTTATACAGACTTTTGGAGAAGCCTGTATTTACAAGAAAGTGAGTGGGAGCTGTGTAGCATTTCTAATATTATATGTGGATGACATATTGTTGATTGGAAATGATATAAAATTTCAGGATAGCATAAAGGGATACTTGAATAAGAGTTTTTCAATGAAAGACCTCGGTGAAGCTGCTTACATATTGGGCATCAAGATCTATAGAGATAGATCAAGATGCTTAATTGGACTTTCACAAAGCACACACCTTGACAAAGTTTTGAATATGTTCAAAATGGATCAAGCAAAGAAAGGGTTCTTGCCTGTGTTATAAGGTGTGAAATTCAGTAAGACTCAATGCCCGACCACTGCAGAAGATAGAGAGAAAATGAAAGATGTTCCCTATGCTTCAGCCATAGGCTCTATCATGTATGCAATGCTGTGTACCAGACCTGATGTGTGCCTTCCTATAAGTCTAGCAGGGAGGTACCAAAGTAATCCAGGAGTGGATCACCGGACAGCGGTCAAGAACATCCTGAAATACCTGAAAAGGACTAAGGATATGTTTCTCATTTATGGAGGTGACAAAGAGCTCATCGTAAATGGTTACGTTGATGCAAGCTTTGACACTGATCCGGACGATTCTAAATCGCAAACCGGATACGTGTTTACATTGAACGGTGGAGCTGTCAGTTGGTGTAGTTCTAAACAAAGCGTTGTGGCGGGATCTACGTGTGAAGCAGAGTACATAGCTGCTCCGGAAGCAGCAAATGAAGGAGTCTGGATGAAGGAGTTCATATCTGATCTAGGTGTAATACCTAGTGCATCGGGTCCAATGGAAATCTTTTGTGTACTGGTGCAATTGCCTTGGCGAAGGAATCCAGATTTCACAAGAGAACCAAGCACATCAAGAGATGCTTCAATTCCATCCGGGATTTAGTCCAGGTGGGAGACATAGAAATTTTCAAGATACATACGGATGTGAATGTTGCAGACCCATTGACTAAGCCTCTTCCACGAGAAAAACATGATCAGCACCAAGACTCCATGGGTGTTAGAATCATTACTGTGTAATCTAGATTATTGACTCTAGTGCAAGTGGGAGACTGAAGGAAATATGCCCTAGAGGCAATAATAAAGTTATTATTTATTTCCTTATATCATGATAAATGTTTATTATTCATGCTAGAATTGTATTAACCGAAAACATAATACATGTGTGAATACATAGACAAACAGAGTGACACTAGTATGTCTCTACTTGACTAGATCGTTGATCAAAGATGGTTATGTTTCCTAACCATTGACATGGGTTGTCATTTGATTAACGGGATCACACCATTGGGAGAATGATGTGATTGACTTGACCCATTCCGTTAGCTTAGCACCCAATCATTTAGTATGTTGCTATTGCTTTCTTCATGACTTATACATGTTCCTATGACAATGAGATTATGCAACTCCCGTTTATCGGAGGAACACTTTGTGTGCTACCAAACGTCACAACGTAACTGGGTGATTATAAAGGTGCTCTACAAGTGTCTCCGAAGGTACTTGTAGGGTTGGCGTATTTCAAGATTAGGATTTGTCACTCCGATTGTCGGAGAGGTATCTCTGGGCCCTCTCGATAATGCACATCACTTAAGCCTTGCAAGCATTGCAACTAATGAGTTAGTTGCGGGATGATGTATTACGGAACTAGTAAATAGACTTGCCGGTAACGAGATTGAACTAGCTATTGAGATACCGACGATCGAATCTCGGGCAAGTAACATACCGATGATAAAGGGAACAACATATGTTGTTATGCGGTCTGACCGATAAAGGTCTTCGTAGAATATGTGGGAGGCAATATGAACATCCAGGTTCCGCTATTGGTTATTGACCGGAGACATGTCTCGGTCATGTCTACATAGTTCTCGAACCCGTAGGGTCCGCACGCTTAACGTTTCGATGACAGTTATATTATGAGTTTATATGTTTTGATGTACCGAAGGTTGTTTGGAGTCCCGGATGTGATCACGGACATGACGAGGAGTCTCTAAATGGTCGAGACATGAATATTGATATATTGGAAGCCTATGTTTGGATATCGGAAGTGTTCCGGGTGAAATCGGGATTTTACCGGAGTACCGGGAGGTTACCGAAACCCCTCGGGGACTTAATGGGCCTTGGTGGAAAAAGAGGAGATGCGGCCAGGGCATGGGCTGCGCCCCTCCCCCCTAGTCCAAATAGGACAAGGAGAGGGGGGGCGGCGCCCCCCTTCCTTCTTCTCCTCCACCTCTTTCCCCTCTCTCTCCTAGTCCAACAAGGAAAAGGCGGGGAGTCCTACTCCCGGTAGGAGTAGGACTCCTCCTGGCGCGCCCCTCTCTAGGCCGGCCGCACCCCCTTGCTCCTTTATATACAAGGGAAAGGGGGCACCCCATAGACACAACAATTGATCGTTTGATGTTTTAGCCGTGTGCGGTGGCCCCCTCCACCATAGTCTACCTCGATAATACTGTAGCGGTGCTTAGGCGAAGCCCTGCGTCGGTAGAACATCATCATCGTCACCACGCCGTCGTGCTGACGAAACTCTCCCTCAACACTCGGCTAGATCAGAGTTCGAGGTACGTCATCAGGCATAACGTGTGCTGAACTCGGAGGTGTCGTACGTTCGTTACTTGATCGGTCGGATCGTGAAGACGTACGACTACATCAACCGCGTTGTGCTAATGCTTCCGCTTTCGGTCTACGAGGGTACATAGAAAACACTCTCCCCTCTTGTTGCTATGCATCACCATGATCTTGCATGTGCGTAGGAAATTTTTGAAATTATTACATTCCCCAACATTTTTATGCTTTTAATTAGTGTTTGTGCCAAGTAGAACCTTTGAGAAGACTTGGGGGAAGTTTTAGTAATCTTGCTGCAAAAAACAGAAACTTTAGCGCTCACGATATTTGCTGCCATATTTTACCGGAGAGTGCGATTAAGTTGATTCTTTTTGCATATGATTAATAGATAAATTCCTCACGTCCAAAAATTTATGTTACAATTTTTGGGTTACAGAAGTATTCTAAACCTACAGATTACTACAGACTGTTCTGTTTTTGACAGATTCTGTTTTTCGTGTGTTGTTTGCTTATTTTGATGAATCTATGGCTAGTATCGGAGGTTATGGACCACAGAGAAGTTGGAACATAGTAGGTTTAACACCAAAAAAAAATAAAGAATGAGTTCATTATAGTACCTTAAGTGGTGGTTTGTTTTCTTATACTAACGGAGCTCATGAGATTTTCTATTTAAGTTTTGTGTTGTGAAGTTTTCAAGTTTTGGGTAAAGATTTGATGGATTATGGAATAAGGAGTGGCAAGAGCCTAAGATTGGGGATGCCCAAGGCACCCCAAGGTAAAATTCAAGGACAACCAAAAGCCTAAGCTTGGGGATGCCCCGGAAGGCATCCCCTCTTTCATCTTCTTTTATCGGTAACTTTACTTGAGGCTAATATTTTTTTCACCACATGATATGTGTTTTGCTTGGAGCGTCTTGTATGATTTGAGTCTTTGCTTTTTATTTTAACACAATCATCCTTGCTGTACACACATTTTGGGAGAGACACACATGAATTTGAATTTATTAGAATACTCTATGTGCTTCACTTATATCTTTTGAGCTTGATAATTTTGCTCTAGTGCTTCACTTATATCTTTTAGAGCACGGCGGTGGTTTTATTTTATAGAAATTATTGATCTCTCATGCTTCACTTATATTATTTTGAGAGTCCTTTATAACAGCATGGTAATTTTCTTTGGTTATGAAATTAGTCCTAATATGATAGGCATCCAAGATGGGTATAATAAAAACTATCATAGAAAGTGCATTGAATACTATGAGAAGTTGGATGCTTGATAATTGTTTTGAGATATAAAGGTGGTGATATTAGAGTGCGCTAGTTGAGTAATTATGAATTTGAGAAATACTTGTGTTGAAGTTTGCAAGTCCCGTAGCATGCACGTATGGTAACCGTTGTGTAACAAATTTGAAACATGAGGTGTTCTTTGATTGTCTTCCTTATAAGTGGCAGTCGGGGGCGAGCGATGGTCTTTTCCTACCAATCTATCCCCCTAGGAGCATGCACATAGTGCTTGGTTTTTTGATGACTTGTAGATTTTTGCAATAAGTATGTGAGTTCTTTATGACTAATGTTGAGTCCATGGATTATACGCACTTTCACCCTTGCATCATTGCTAGCCTCTTCGGTACCGTTCATTGCCCTTTCTCACCTTGAGAGTTGGTGAAAACTTCGCCGGTGCATCCAAACCCCGTGACATGATATGCTCTGTCACACATAAACCTCCTTATATCTTCCTCAAAACAACCACCATACCTACCTATTATGGCATTTTCATAACCATTCTGAGATATTGCCATGCAACTTTCCACCGTTTCATTTATGACACGCTTCATCATTGTCATATTGCTTTGCATGATCATGTAGTTGACATCGTATTTGTGGCAAATCCACCATGCATAATTTATCATACATGTCACTCTTGATTCATTGCACTTCTCGGTACATCGCCGGAGGCATTCATATAGAGTCATATTTTGTTCTAGTATCGAGTTGTAATCATTGAGTTGTAAATAAGCAGAAGTGTGATGATCATCATTAATAGAGCATTGTCCCAGATAAAAAAAGAAAAGAAAAAAGAAAGGCCAAGTAAAAAAGGAAAGGCCAAAAAAAGAAATAAAAGGGGCAATGCTACTATCCTTTTTTTCCACACTTGTGCTTCAAAGTAGCACCATGATCTTTATGATAGAGAGTCTCTTTGTTTTGTCACTTTCATATACTAGTGGGAAAATTTCATTATAGAACTTGGCTTGTATATTCCAACAATGGACTTCCTCAAATGCCCTAGGTCTTCGTGAGCAAGCAAGTTGGATGCACACCCACTTAGTTTCTTTTGTTGAGCTTTCATACATTTATAACTCTAGTGCATCCATTGCATGGCAATCCCTACTCCTTGCATTGACATCAATTGATGGGCATCTCCCTAGCCCGTTGATTAGCCTCGTCAATGTGAGGCTTTCTCCTTTTTTTGTCTTCTCCACATAACCCCTAGCATTATTATATTCCACCCATAGTGCTATATCCATGGCTCACGCTCATGTATTGCGTGAAAGTTGAAAAAAGTTTGAGATTACTAAAGTATCAAACAATTGCTTGGCTTGTCATCGGGGTTGTGCATGATGAGAGCATTCTTGTGTGACGAAAATGGAGCATGATCAAACTATATGATTTTGTAGGGATGAAATTTCTTTTGCCATGTTATTTTGAGAAGACATGATTGCTTAGTTAGTATGCTTGAAGTATTATTGTTTTTATGTCAATATTAAACTTTTATCTTGAATCTCTTGGATCTGAACATTCATGCCACAATAAAGAAAATTACATTGAGAATTATGCTAGGTAGCATTCCACATCAAAAATTCTGTTTTTATCATTTACCTACTCGAGGACGAGCAGGAATTAAGCTTGGGGATGCTTGATACGTCTCCAATGTATCTATAATTTTTTATTGTTCCATGCTATTATATTATCTGTTTTGGATGTTAATGGGTTTATTTATACACTTTTATATTGTTTTTGGGACTAACCTACTAACCCAAGGCCCAGTGCAAATTGTTGTTTTTTTTGCCTATTTCAGTGTTTCACACAAAAGGAATATCAAACGGAATAAAACCTTCGGGAGAGTTATTTTTGGAACGAACGTGATCCAGGGGACTTGGAGTGGACGTCAAGCAACAATCGAGGAAGCCACGAGGCAGGGGGCGCGCCTACCCCCCTGGGCACGCCCTCCACCCTCGTGGGCCCCTCGTGGCTCCACCGACCGACTTCTTCCTCCTATATATGTCTACAAACCCTGAAAACATCCAGGAGCACCACGAAACCCTATTTCCACTACCGCAACCTTCTGTACCCAAGAGATCCCATCTTGGGGCCTTTTCCGGAGCTCCGCCGGAGGGGGCATCGATCATGGAGGGCTTCTACATCAACACCATAGCCTCTCCGATGATGTGTGAGTAGTTTACCTCAGACCTTCAGGTCCATAGTTATTAGTTAGATGGCTTCCTTTCTCTCTTTGGATCTCAATACAATGTTCTCCTCGATCTTCTTGGAGATCTATTTGATGTAACTATTTTTGCGGTGTGTTTGTCGAGATCCGATGAATTGTGGGTTTATGATTAAGTTTATCTATGAACAATATTTGATTCTTCTCTGAATTCTTTTATGTATGATTGGTTATCTTTGCAAGTCTCTTCAAATTATCAGTTTGGTTTGGCCTACTAGATTGATCTTTGTTGCAATAGGGGAAGTGCTTAGCTTTGGGTTCAATCTTGCGGTGTCATTTCTCAGTGACAGCAGGGCAACAAGGCACGTATTGTATTGTTGCCATCGAGGATAAAAAGATGGGGTTTATATCATATTGCTTGAGTTTATTCCTCTACATCATGTCATCTTGCCTAATGCATTACTATGTTCTTATGAACTTAATACTCTAGATGCATGCTGGATAGCGGTCGATGTGTGGAGTAATAGTAGTAGATGCAGAATCATTTCGGTCTACTTGTCGTGGACGTGATGCCTATATACATGATCATGCCTAGATATTCTCATAATTATTCACTTTTCTATCAATTGCTCGACAGTAATTTGTTCACCCACCGTAATACTTATGCTATCCTGAGAGAAGCCACTAGTGAAACCTATGGCCCCCGAGTCTATCTTTTATCATATAAGTTTCCAATCTATTTTATTTTACAATCCTTGCTTTCAATCTATATCATAAAAATACGAAAAATATTTATCTTATTATTATTATTATCTCTATCAGAGCTCACTCTCGTAAGTGACCGTGAAGGGATTGACAACCCCTTTATCGCGTTGGTTGCGAGGTTCTTATTTGTTTGTGTGGGTACGAGGGACTTGCATGTAGTCTCCTACTGGATTGATACCTTGGTTCTCAAAAACTGAGGGAAATACTTATGCTACTTTGCTGCATCACCCTTTCCTCTTCAAGGGAAAACCAACGCAGTGCTCAAGAGGTAGCAGTCTCCGCTGCCGCAGCATTCCACCCCCGGCCACCCCGTGGCCATCATTGGACGGGTCGCAGTGCGAGCATTCCAACGAATCCAACCGTGCCTGCAGCCGACGCCTAAATCTGTCGGCTGACAATCTCCAGCGTGTCATGTTTACGTCGGTGGCTTAACCCCTGATGTGCCGACGTGGCACTGTCATTAGTGGCTAATAATGCCCCTAATTAACCCTTGTATCCATGGACATGTAGGTCCCACTGCCTAATTAACTTAGGTTTATTTTTCTCTTTAGCTTAGCACTAATCACGATGGCCCCACCGGTCAGTTTGACTTTGGTCTAGTCAGCACTTGACTAGACCCACTAGTCAGTGTCTGACTGGGTGTAATTCCAGGCGCACTTAGCAATTTAGCTATTTAATAATTCGAATTAATAATAATTCCATAAAATCTATAAGTCAGATAAAAATAACTTATATATGAGAGTTGATGAGAAAAAATGACAAATCTAAATATGTCATCCACATACCTGTCAGACCCTTCTAACATAATGAACCTGGAAATTTTGGTTTATAGATCTGAAAATAATATGATAAAAATAGACTGGGGGCCTTAGTTTTCACTAGAGGCTTCTCTCTTGAAAGAAAGTGTACGGTGGGCAAACAAATTACTGTTGAGCAATTGGTAGAAAAGCACATAGTTATGACGATATCTAAGGCAATGATCATGAATATAGGCATCACGTCCGTGACAAGTAGACCGACTCCTGCCTGCATCTACTACTATTACTCCACACATCGAACGCTATCCAGCATGCATCTAGTGTATTAAGTTAACAAGAACGGGGTAACGCGTTAGGCAAGATGACATGGTGTAGAGGGATAGATCCAATCAATATTGTAAAAACCCCCTCCTTTTATCCTCAATGACAACAGTGCAAATACGTGCCTCACTACCCCTTATGTTCTGGGTGAGGACACCGCAAGATTAAACCCAAGACAAAGCACCTCTCCCATTGCAAGATAGATCAATCCAGTTGGCCAAACCAAAGCAATAGAACGGAGAGAAATACAAATCTATCTTAATCATGCATAAAAGAGTTCGGAGAAGACTCAAATAATATTCATATAATCTGATCATAAATCCACAATTCATCGGATCTCAACAAACGCACCACAAAAGAAGATTAAATCGAATAGAACCCAAGAACATTGAGGAGAACATTGTATTGATGATCAAATAGAGAGAAGAAGGTATTTAGCTACTAGATATGGACCCGTAGGTCTGTGGTAAACTACTCACACATCATCGGAAGGGCGGCAAGGTTGATGTAGAAGCCCTCCGTGATCGAATCCCCCTCTGGCAGAGTACCGAAAAAGGCCCTGTCGGTGTCAAAACTGGCGGATCTCGGGTAGGGGGTCCCGAACTGTGCGTCTAAGGCTGATGGTAACAGGAGGCAGGGGACACGATGTTTTACCCAGGTTCGGGCGCTCTTGATGGAGGTAAAACCCTACGTCCTGCTCGATTAATATTATTGATATGGGTAGTACAAGAGTAGATCTACCACGAGATCAGAGAGGCTAAACCCTAGAAGCTAGCCTATGGTATGATTGTATGTATATATAATCTATCGACTAGCCTGGCCCTGGTTTATATAATGCACCAGAGGCCTAGGATAACAAGAATCCTAGCCGAATACGCCGGTGGGGGAGGAGTCCTTGTCTTGATCACCAAGTCTTGTGGAATCTTCCTTGTATGCGGCAGCTGTCCGGACTGGCCCAGGAGTATACGGCCATGGGGGTCCTCAGCCCAATCCAACTGATCGGGAGACAACGTGATGAGTACCCCCTAGTCTAGGACACCGTCAGTAGCCCCCTGAACCGGTCTTCAAGTTAGGGACGCTCCTCGATTCTTCTGAACTGCTCTTCATCTTCAGTTGTCGGTCTTGAAAACTGGTTCAACAAATCTTCTCATCTTTGATCTTGAGGATCACCGAAATGCATTCGACAAGTTTATACGTTGGGTATCCGAGGAGCCCCTTTAAGTTTCTAGCCTTTATCAATGCCTTGTTATTTTCATGCCACACCTCGGGTTTGAAGTTGTTCCCGGGCGGCAGCGTCCTCTTGCGTCCGAGCTCCAACGCCGGACTGCATTCGGGGTATCTTTTGCAGCCGAGCACCAACGCCAGACCGCTTCCCAGCTCTAGCGCCGGAATGTATCCGAGCTCCAACGCCGGACTATGTATCCGAGCTCCAACGCCGGACTGTATCCGAGCTCCAATGCCGTACTATATCCGAGGTGTCGTAAATCACCTTGGTTCAAAGAAGTTTGAAGGAGTTTAGCCCAGCTTAATGCCGGAAATGCCCTCTATGGAGCGAGCCACTAGCGCCCGAGCTTTATGCCGGACTGCTTCCAAGGTGGTGCACCACCCCGATTGTGGGCCGATTTTTGTGAATATTTTTTATTGGTGCAATTTATTCTCTGCCGAGATATATAGCCAGTAGCCCTCAAGGTGTGTATCGGTCTAAAACCCGAGATGCACCTGAAGGATGACGTAAGACCGCTGATCCCAGTAGCTACTGAGACTCAGGTTGATTTGCAAAATCGGCCTGAGGATCAAGTCCTAGCTCGGCAGAATACTTTGGGACACAAAAAGCGGCGTGCTCAGTCCTGGAGACTCAAGTTGGGTGCGGCCGACCAACTTGAGGATCAAAATCTCCTCGGCAACTGTATTGCACTTAAATTTTTCTACATTGAACAGGCAATGCAGTAGCCCCCGAGACACTGGTCGGGTGGCAACACCAGATCAGGGGATCGATGTGCCCCTTTAATGTTTTTAAATAATAAGCCCGAAGCCCAGTAGCCCCCAAGCCTTAATGCGGGCACGGGTGGCCGAATTAAGGATCAATATCCATAGTAAAATCACAAATTATGTGTAATGACTCTATGTATCCAAGTACTTTACGTCATTAATGCTCGGATCCGCATTGTACAAAACTTTGTTGACCGACCATCAGCTTCCACCTCCTCGGCCAGTAGCCGGGGAGTGTTTGCCTTACTTTATAAAGCCTTTATGAGGGCAAAGATTTACGACAAACAAGGCAATATGGCCAGACGGTTTTATAAACAAAGGTACGCGGAGAGATATGTTATATTACTTGTTTAACATAAGAAATGTCTTCCAAAGAAAATAGTCCCGCTATCGGTTCCTTTCTTTGGGTTGTCATGCTAAGCATGATCATGAAACCTCAGCTATAATGTAAGAGCAAAATATCGAGGATTTAGTTTGGGAGGCCAGGTAATAGCCCCCGGTAGTGTTCGGCGACAGTCGAGGTCAAGCCGTAAACACTTCGGCCATTGTTATTAATGGCCCGTCATTTAACACCGTCATCGGATCGCTGACCACTTTACGCTTATTGTGACAGTCAGTTTTCGGCTTTCTCCACTGAGGTGCTTAACCATGTGAGCTGGAAGCACAATCGCAGTGGTTCTCCCTTTGCACACCTAGCCGAACAAAGCGGAACATAGGATGCAAGAGCAGGAGCCGGGCAACCCAACTATTGACCGAAGACACAATTCGAAACCGATGCATATATAGCATTATCCAAGAATGTTTTTGCCGAATCTCTAAAGGTGTCCGACGTTGCACTGCGAGCCTTGTGCTAAAAACACACAAATAGTTTAAAAGTGCCACAAGCTTGGAAAACCAAAAAAACGTCAGTAAAAACTTGACGTCCGAACAAGATCAAGTGTTCGGTGCCAATCCGAAAATTGGCCTTAGAAAAAAGTGCTTCTGTCGTGCTTTAACATGACACATCCTATCTCAAGACTTCAAGCGGGTCAGCCTATGGCTTCAACCTCCTATCCCGAGGGTGGAGTACTTCTCATTAGGCCAGTTTAGCAAACTAAACTCTAGCGGCTTTGAGAGAGAAATTAGGCTCCCCGGCTAGTGACCACACGCTCGTGTCGAAAAAAGGAGTGATAGATAATAATAATAATTAAACTTTGCAACGACTAAGAAGAAGAACACTTATCATAAAACGGCTCATATAAATTTAAGAGCCCCCAAGTGACTTGGGTAAAAGAATGATTGCACGTACCGAAGTACTTATATCATATCTATGTTCAACCGAACTTTAAACGCGTCTTAACCGACCGTCGGCTTCTCCCTCTTCGATCAAGGACCGAAAAGTGTTATGTACTCCATCTGTCGAGAATATCGATGGTGTTTCCAATAACTAGGCAATCAGGCCATAAGGCTGTAACAGACAAAGCACGCTCAGGGAACTTATGCTATATTACTTCGAAGTGTAAGAAGCATCTTCGAAGAAAATAGTACCCCCATCGATACCTTTCTTTGGTGCTCATTGTTATTATGATACTTGTGCAATAGATTTTTTGTACTCATGAGTTCCGTTGTGTGCCGACCATCATTGAAAACTATAAGAGCGCTAGCTTTCGGCTTCACCCAGTCTGAGGTCCGGCTCGGATGACCCGATCGTGACAATCGCAGAGGTGCTCCCTTTACTCCCTAGTCAAACAATCGGGAATGTAGGGGTAAACACAGGAGCAAGGCAACCCAGCTTGCAAATCGCTTAAGTCAATATGGTGCATATTGTGGCGTAATACACGAATAAGGAACGAAAGCCGTACAAGTATAATCATATGCAAGAGGAAAAGCTTCATAAACGAAGCCCCCAAACAACGGGGTATTTGAATTATGTGTGCACAAACAAAGTTTGGACAAGGAAATTTTTTACAAGCAACTTTTTTCCAAAAAAGTATAATGCTTGGTCGAACCAAACACAAGTTAAAAATTAAAACTGTTGAGCATGAAGCGACTTAGCTGGTTAATGTGTTCGGCATTGATGACGGCGGTCCGAGCTTGATGCGGGAGAAGGTTCCATCCCCCAAGCCGGTCCCGAGGTGGCGCAGCGGAGAGCTCGACACGCCGAAGTGGGTGACATAGCCAGGTCATGCAGAACAGCAGCAGTGACGCCGAAAGTCCCCGGATCATTTTCCTGTGCACAAAAAATAGTGCAAACCGGAGATAATAGTTAAATAATGATAATTAAAAAAAATTGTTGCATAATAAATAATTTATGCAAAAGTGAGTAAATAAAAAGAAAACTTAGGCCTGGCGCCGAAGCTTAATGTCGATGCAGGGCGTCGACGTGATGCGGTAAAGGCGTGGGCAACGCCTGAATTCACAGGTCGGTCCGAGCTCTGAACGCAAGCGATTCGTCTGACTATGGCTACGGAAACTGGGTGAAGCACACCATGCGAATGTCGTTTAATGCCGGCCAACCATTTGATAGACCTGTGTTACATATGAATGGACAAACCAGGAGTAATAATTCCTTGGGAAAAACGAACCCAAAACAAGCAAAAAAAGTACTGGGATTAATAGCACCTGGTTTATTTGTTTGTAGCATCCGAAGGAAGGTGATTCCTAAAATTGGGACTCGATCCACAACCCATTGCCTGATGGGCTATAAAACAGACGGCATGGCAATGCTGGCAAAGGTTGGCTCGCCGAGGCAAAGCCCTTGGTCCAGCTAACGTGACGGAGCTGGTCGGGCTAGTGACGTCGAAGTGTCCAGAGTACGTTGATGAAGAGATGGCGAAGCCCCCAGTCCAGCCGAGATGTCGAAGCCTCGATGTCAGCCGATGAGTCGAAAGTAGGTCGGCGTGATGGACACTAGCTTGAAGAAGTAATAGTGCGGCCCTGCCGATGCAGGTCGTGACGTGGTCGATGCCGGCTTGATGAAGCGACCGTGCGGCGATGCCGGTATTGCCCACTCGTGTAATTCCGTGGGCGGCGATGTTGGTGATGATTTATCCTTCACGATTCCACGACTCTTGTTCGGCTTGCCGAAATGATGATCCGAAAAAAGTTGAGCTGCTCAACAACAGTGACAACGTGTCTAGCGCATGTCGGCAGTTGTGGCAGCAAGATTGGCCGGACTAGTTTGACACCAGCATGATGTTTGAGCATCATGTTCAAAAGATCTAAAGCTTAGTAAGATTGGTTGGGAACAGAAAACACAAATACCCCCATAGCAAAAACTTCCTTCAAAAGGGATGTTCGGAAATCCCGTTAATAAAAAAGACAAACTCGGGTCCGATTCGTTTTTCGCGCAGAAAACAGATCCGAAAATGATGCACTCAATCGGAAGTTTCCCGGAGTTGGACGGCCGGATCGATGCTGAAATTTTGGAGGGGTGGTAAGATATAGGATTCCGCAGCCGATCAACGGATTGGATTCTTCCAAAGGACGTCCGAGCTAGAAGATGGACACCACGCCCTAAACTCATCCAGATTCCCTCCAGATTTGACAGGGCCTCGATATAATCGTGGATTGCCAGAGATTCCTTCATCGGAACTCGACGAAATTTTCCAGGGTTGTTATAGACTCAATTCCGCACAATTCCACCAAAGCGATTCGTTAAAAGACACTTGAGGAGGCGTGGCGGCGGACACAAGTTTTGCTGTCCAAGAAAAACAGCACGGTCCGCCGAGGCAATGTTGACGTTGAGCCCCCGGGCTCCCTGGATTGAATTCCTCCATGATTTGATAGAGATCGGGAGTTGATGTTTATAAAGGCCCTCATCCGAACATGACGATCGGAGGTAGGGCAGCAGTCCTTGGTCAAACCAAGGTGACCAGTCGAGCTGGTGACGAAGATGCGAAGTCGCAGTTGATCTGCAGGCGAGCCATCAACCTTTTGCCGAACACACAGCGGAACTCTCAATGAAAGCACCAATGTCGGTGTCAAAACCGGCAGATCTCGGGTAGGGGGTCTCGAACTGTGCGTCTAAGGCTGATGGTAATAGGAGGCAGGGGACACGATGTTTTACCCAGGTTCGGGCCCTCTTGATGGAGGTAAAACCCTACGTCCTTCTCGATTAATATTGATATATGGGTAGTATCAAGAGTAGATCTACCGCGAGATCAGAGAGGCAAAACCCTAGAAGCTCGCCTTATGGTCTGCATTGTATTGTATATATCATCTATCGACCTAGGCCTGGCCCTGGTTTATATAATGCACCCACGAGGCCTAGGATAACAGAGTCCTAGCCAAATACGCCGGTGGGGGAGGAGTCCTTGTCTTGATCACCAAAGTCTTGTGGAATCTTCCTTGTATGCGGCAACTGTCTGGACTGGCCCAGGAGTATACGGCCATGGGGGTCCTTGGCCAATCCAACTGATCGGGAGACAACGTGATGAGTACCCCTAGTCTAGGACACCGTCAAGGCCCAAGATGGGATCTCACGAGGACAGAAGCTTGCGGTGGCAGAAAAGTATTTTTGGTGTGACCATTGGTAAACGGGAAATATTGGGTATTTATGGAGGCAAGGATTAGGGTTAGGAGAGCCTCGAGGGGCCCACAACCTTGGGGGGCAGGCCCCCTCCCTAGGGCGCGCCTCCCGAGCTCGTGGCTCTCTCGTGGGCCCTTCCGGCTCCTTGTGAAGCTTCCTAGGTGTCTTCTGGTCCAAGAAAAATCATCAAAATGTTTTTGTTCCATTTGGATTGAGTTTGGTATTGATTTTCTCTAAAATACAAAACAAAGAAAACAACAGCTGGCATTGGGCACTAGGTTAATAGGTTAGTTCCAAAAAATAATATAAAATAAATAATAATGCATATAAAGCATCGAAGATAGATAATATAATAACATGGAACAATAAAAAGTTATAGATACGTCGGAGACATATCGGGGTGAGTGATACGTGATACGTCTCCATCGTATCTACTTTTCCAAACACTTTTGACCTTGTTGGACTCTAACTTGCATGATTTGAATGGAACTAAACCCGGACTGACGCTGTTTCAGCAGAATTGCCATGGTGTTATTTCTGTGTAGAAATAAAAGTTTTCGGAATGAACATGAAACTTCACAGAGAATATTTTTGGAATATATAAAATATACTGGTGAAAGAATCAACACCAGGGAGCCCACACACTGTCCACGAGGGTGGGGGAGCACCCCTGTCTCTTAGGTCCCCTGAGGCTCCACCGACCTCAACTCCAACTCTATATATTCATGTCCAGGGAGAAAAAAATCAGAGAGAAGGATTCATTGCATTTTACGATACAGAGCCGCCGCCAAGCCCTAATCTCTCCCGGGATGGCTGATCTAGAGTCTGTTCAGGGCTCCGGAGAGGGGAATCCGTCGCCATCATCATCATCATCATCAACCTTCCTCCATCACCAATTTCATGATGCTCACCGCCGTGCGTGAGTAATTCCATCATAGGCTTGCTAGACGGTGATGGGTTGGATGAGATTTATCATGTAATCGAGTTAGTATTGTTAGGGTTTGACCCCTAGTATCCATTATGTTCTGAGATTGATGTTGCTATGACTTTGCTATGCTTAATGCTTGTCAGTAGGGCCCGAGTGCCATGATTTCAGATCTGAACCTATTATGTTTTCATGAATATATGCGAGTTATTGATCCTATTTTGCATGTCAATAGTCATCTACTATGTGTTATGATCCGGTAACCCCAAAGTGACAATAATCGAGACCACTCTTGGTGATGACCGTAGTTTGAGGAGTTCATGTATTCACTAAGTGTTAATGCTTTGTTTTGGTACTCTATTAAAAGGAGGCCTTAATATCCCTTAGTTTCTAATAAGACTCCGCTGCCACGGGAGGGTAGGACAAAAGATGCCATGCAAGTTCTTTTCCATAAGCACGTATGCCTATATTCGGAATACATGCCTACATTACATTGATGAACTGGAGCTAGTTCTGTGTCACCCTATGTTATAACTGTTGCATGAGGAATCGCATCTGACATAATTATCCATCACTGATCCATTGCCTACGAGCTTTTCACATATTGATCTTTGCTTAGTTACTTTTCTGTTGCCACTGTTACAATAACTACAAAACCAATACTATTACTTTAGCCACTGCCACCGTTACTTCTATATTACTTTGCTACTAAATACTTTGCTGCAGATATTAAGTCTTCCAGGTGCAGTTGAATTGATATCTCAACTGTGAATACTTGAGAATATTCTTTGGCTCCCCTTGTGTCGAATCAATAAATTTGGGTTGAATACTCTACCCTCAAAAACTGTTGCGACCCCTATACTTGTGGGTTATCAAGACTATTTCTAGCACCGTTTCCGGGGAGCATAGCTCTATTCTTTGAGTCACTTGGGATTTATATCTGTTGATCACTATGAGGAACTTGAAAGATCAAAGAACCAAGATTTTTCCCTCAACTACGAGGGGAGGTAAGGAACTGCCATCTAGCTCTGCACTTGATTCACCTTCTGTTATGAGTAAACTTGCGACACCTACTCCTACTATTCATTCTGATATGTCGCATGTTATCGATGATACCACTTCTGCTTTGCATGATGCTTATGATGAAACTACTTCGATGCTTGATAATACTATGCCACTAGGTGAATTTCTTGATGAACAACTTGCTAGGGTTAGAGAGAATGAAATTATTGAAACTGATAATATTGATTAAAGTGATGATGAAGATTCTCCCCCATAGATATGAATTGCCTGTTGTGCTTGAGGGTTATGTTATGGATGAAGAAACTGTTAGAGAATTTTTAGCTTGCAATGATAGATATGATCTTAAGAAACTGTTAGCTAAGCTGAAAGAAAAATCTTTGCATGCTAGAATGAAATATGACCCTGCTTTTGCTACTTCACCTATCTGTATCTTTGATAAGGATTATGATTTCTCTGTTGATCCCGAGTTAATTACTTTGGTTGAATCTGATCCTTTTTATGGCTACGAATGTGAAATTGTTGTGGCACATCTTACTAAATTAAATGATATAGCCACCCTGTTCACTAATGATGAGAAAACTCGCTATTACTTTATCCTTAAGTTATTTCCGTTCTCATTAAAGGGTGATGATAAAATATGGTTTAATTCTCTTGATCCTGGTTGTGTGTGTAGTCCCTAGGATATGATTTATTACTTCTCTGCTAATTATTTCCCTGCTCATGACGAAACAAGCTGCCTTAAGGGAAATATATAATTTTGTGCAAATTGAAGAAGAGAGTCTCCCACAAGCTTGGAGGAGGATTCTCTGATTACTTAATTCTTTGCCTGATCATCCTCTCAAGAAAAATGAAATAGTTGATATCTTTTATAACGGACTAACCGATGCTTCCAGAGACCACCTGGATAGTTGTGCTGGTTGTGTTTTCAGGGAAAGACCTGCTGATCAAGCTGAATTGCTGTTGAATAATATGTTGAGTAATGAAAATGACTGGACACTTCCTGAACCAACTCCTAAGCCAACTCCGAAGAAAATGGGCATTCTATTTCTCAGTCCTGAAGATATGCAAGAGGCAAAGAAATCTATGAAAGAAAAGGGTGACGGTGTCCTGGACTAGGGGGTACTCATCACGTCATCTCCCGATCTGTTAGATTGGGCCGAGGACCCCCGTGGCCGTATTCTTATGGGCCAGTTCGGACAGCTGCCGGCATACATGGAATATTCCACAAGACTTGGCGATCAAGACAAGGACTCCTCCCCACCGGCGTATTCGGCTAGGACTCTTGTTATCCTAGGTCTCCGGTGCATTATATAAACCAAGGCCAGGCTAGTCGATAGATAAATACAACAATCATACCATAGGCTAGCTTCTAGGGTTTAGCCTCCTTGATCTCGTGGTAGATCTACTCTTGTACTACCCATATCATCAATATTAATCAAGCAGGACATAGGGTTTTACCTCCATCGAGAGGGCCCGAACCTAGGTAAAAACATCATGTCCCTTGTCTCCTGTTACCATCCGCCTAGACGCACAGTTCGGGACCCCTACCCGAGATCCGCTGGTTTTGACACCGACATTGGTGCTTTTATTGAGAGTTCCGCTGTGTGATCAGCAAAAGGATCGATGGCTCACCTGTAGATCAATTGTGACTCCAGCATCTTCGTCACCAGCTCGACTGGTCACCTTGGTTCGACCAAGAACTGTGTCCCGTGTTTGGATCACCATGTTCGGACAAGGGCCTTCCTCAAACATCAACTCCGATCTCTATCAAGATCATGGAGGAATCATACATGGAGCTCGGGGGCTCAACGTCAACATTGCCCTCGGGTGGCCGTGCTGTTTTTATGGATAGTGAACTTGTATTCGCCGTCACCGCCTCCTCGAGCGTCGGTTTGACGATTGCTTTGGTGGAATAGTGCGGAATCACATCTACAACAACCATGGCGAAATTTCGTCGAGTTCCTATAGGGGAATCTCTGGCAATCTATGATATACCGGAGCCGTTTCAAATCTGGACGGGAATCTGGATGAGTTTAGGGCGTGGTCTCCAGAGCCCAGTTAGGAGATCCTTTGGAAGATCCAACCGTTCATCTACTGCAAAATCGCCATAGCTACCACCCCTCCAAATTTCAGCTCGATCCGACGGTTCAAACTCCGGAAACCTTCCGATGAATGGACCAATTTCCGGATCTGTTTTCTGCGCGAATACGGATCGGACCCGAATTCATGTTTCTTTATGAACGTGATATTGGACAACCTTTTTTAAGGAATTTTCTTCTATGTTATTGTATGTTGTTTTTTAACACGTACCCATAAAATTTTAAGCCTCCTCCAAGGTAATCTTCACCATCACCCTAGTGTCAAACCAGTCCGGCAGTATTGCTCCATGGCTGCCGACCTCCGCTAGACACGTCGCCGCTTTATTGAGCCGAGCTCAACTCCTTCAATCATCATCTCGGCAAGACGAACAAGAGTTCGGCATCGCGAAGGACAAATCATCATCAACGTCGCTTCCCCACGAACTACACGGAGCGGGCACACCGGCATCGCCACGCGGTAGCTGCATCAAGCAGCGTCTATCGCGTCACAAGTCCTGACCTGCATCGGCATCACCATGCTGCCTCTTCTTCGAATCATCATCAGACACGCCGACCTATTTCGACACATCGTCTGACAGCCGACCAACTTCGTCACGTTAGCTGGACTGAGGGCTTCGCCTCGGCAAGCCAACCTTTGCCAGCATCGCCATGCCGTCGCTTATCGCCCATCTGGCAATGGGTGTGCGGATCGAGTCCCAATTTTGGGAATCACCTTTCTTCGGATCACTACAAAAATAAACCAGGTGCTATTAATTCTACTATTTTTTTTGCTTGTTTGGGATTCATTCTTCCCAAGGATCTATTACTCCGATTTGTCCATCATCTATACACAGGTCTATCGAATGATGGCCGCACTAACGACGGTCACGTGGTGGTTCGGCCAGTTTCCGTACATAGTCCGGCGAGCGCCGCATCCGGAACTCAGACCAACCTGTGAACTCAGGCCCTGCCACGCCTTTACCGCATCACGCCGATGCCCTGCATCGACATTGACTTCGGCGCCAGGCCATATTTCTTTTATTACTCACTTTGCATAAATTATTTATTATGCAACTTTTTTTATTACTATTATTACTATTATCTCTGGTTTGCACTGTTTTTTTGTGCACAGGAAAATGATCCGGGTTGGGCAGTATCGACAACTCGGCGTATTGACATACCACGTCACCACGACTGGATGGGGGCTTCGTCAACACTTCATTACCCCATGCCAGGGACTTCGGCATCACTCTGCCGGCCTGCATTAACCGTGCTATGTCACCACTTCGGAGTGCCGAGCTCTTTGCTCCGCCACCTCGGGACCGGCTTGGGGGATGGAACCTTGTCCCGCATCAAGGTCGGGCCACGTCATCAATACCGAACACATTAACCAGCTAAGCTGCCTTCATGCTCAAAGTTTTAAATTTTTAACTTGTGTTCGGTTCGACCAAGCATTATACTTTTTTGGAAAAAATTGCTTGTAAAAAATTTCCTTGTCCAAACTTTGTTTGTGACGCACAAATTCAAATACCTCGTTTACTTGGGGGCTTCCTTTATGAAGCTTTTCCTCTTGCATACGATTATACTTGTACGGCTTCGTTCCTTGTTCATGTATTACGCCACAATATGCACCATATTGACTTAAGCGATTTGCAAGCTGGGTTACCTCGCTCCTGTGTTTACCCCTACGTTCCCGATTGTTCGGCTAGGGAGTAAAGGGAGCACCTCTGCGATTGTCACGATCGGGTCACCCGAGCCGGACCTCAGACTGGGTGAAGCCGAAAGCTAGCGCTCTTATTGTTTTCAATTATGGTCGGCACACAACGGAACTCATGAGTACAAAAAATCTATTGCACAAGTCTCATAATAACAATGAGCACCGAAGAAAGGTATCGGTGGGGGTACTATTTTCTTCGAAGATGCTTCTTACACTTCGCAGTAATATAGCATAAGTTCCCTGAGCGCGCTTTGTCTATTACAGCCTTATGGCCTGATTGCCTGGTTATTGGAAACACCGTCCATATTCTCGACAGATGGAGTACATAACACTTTTCGGTCCTTGACCGAAGAGGGAGAAGCCGACGGTCGGTTAAGACGCGTTTAAAGTTCGGTTGAACATAGATATGATATAAGTACTTCGGTACATGCAATCATTCTTTTACCCAAGTCACTTGGGGGCTCTTAAGTTTATTTGAGCCGTTTTATAATAAGTGTTTTTCTTCTTAGTCGTTGCAAGGATTTTATTATTATTGTTATTATTTATCACTCCTTTTTTCGACACGAGCGTGTGGTCACTAGCCGGGGAGCCTAATTTCTCTCTCAAAGCCGCTAGAGTTTAGGTTGCTAAACTGGCCTAGTGAGAAGTACTCCGCCCTCGGGATAGGAGGTTGAAGCCGTAGGCTGACCCGCTTGAAGTCTTGAGATAGATGTATCATGTTAAAGCACGACAGAAGCACTTTTTTTTCTCTAAGGCCAATTTTCGGATTGGCACCGAACACTTGATCTTGTTCGGGACGTCAAGTTTTTACTGACGTTTTTTGGTTTTCCAAGCTTATGGCACTTTTAAACTATTTGTGTGTTTTCAGCACAAGTATCGCAGTGCAACGCCGGACACCTTTAGAGATTCGGCAAAAACATTCTCGGATATTGCTATATATGCATCGGTTTCGAATTGTGTCTTCGATCAATAGTTGGGTTGCCCGGCTCCTGTGCTTGCCTCCTACATTCCGCTTTGTTCGGCTAGGTGTGCAAAGGGAGAACCACTGCGATTGTGCTTCCAGCTCACATGGTTAAGCACCTCAGTGGAGAAAGCCGAAAACTGACTGTCACAATAAGCGTAAACTGGTCAGCGATCCGATGACGGTGTTAAATGACGGGCCATTCATAACAATGGCCAAAGTGTTTACGGCTTAACCTTGACTGTCGCCGAACACTACCGGGGGCTATTAACTGGCCTCCCAAACTAAATCCTCGATATTTTTCTCTTACATTGGAGCTGAGGTTTCATGATCATGCTTAGCATGACAACCCAAAGAAAGGAACCGATAGCGGGACTATTTTATTTGGAAGACATTTCTTCTGTTAAACAGTAATATAACATATCTCTCTGCGTGCCTTTGTTTATAAAACCGTATGGCCAGATTGCCTTGTTTGTCGTAAATCTTTGCCCTCATAAAGGCTTTATAAAGTAGGACAAACACTCCTCGGCTACTGACCGAGGAGGTGGAAGCCAATGGTCGGTCAACAAAGTTTTGTACAATGCAGATACGAGCATTTATGACGTAAAGTACTTGGATACATAGAGTCATTACACATAATTTGTGATTTTACTATGGATATCGATCCTTAATTCGGCCACCCGTGCTCGCATTAAGGCTCGGGGGCTACTGGGCTTTGGGCTTATTATTCACAAATATTAAAGGGGCACATTGATCCCCTGATCTGGTGTCGCCACCCGACCAGTGTCTCGGGGGCTACTACATTGCCTATCCAATGCAGAAAAGTTTAAGTGCAATACAATTTCCGAGGAGATTATGATCCTCAGGTTGGTCGGCCGCACCCAACCTGAGCCTCGAGGACTAAGCACGCCGCTTTTTGTGTCCCAAAGTATTCGGCCGATCTAGGACTTGATCCTCAGGCCAATTTTGCAAATCAACCTGAGTCTCAGTGGCTACTGGGATCAGCGGTCTTATGTCATCTTAAGGTGCATCTTGGGATTTAGACCGATACACACCTTGAGGGCTACTTGCTATATATCTCAACAGAGAATAAATTGCACCAATCAAAAAACTGACAAAAAATCAGCCCACAGTCGGGGTGGTGCACCACCTCGGAAGCAGTCCGGCATAAAGCTCGGGCGCTAGTGGCTGGCTCCATAGAGGGCATTTTCGGGATTAAGCTCGGCTAAACTCCTTCAACTTTTTTAGACCAAGATGATCTATGACATCTTGGATATAGTCTGGCGTTGGAGCTTGGACACAGTCCGGCGTTGGAGCTTGGATACATTTCGGCATTGGAGCTCGGAACCAGTTCCAACATTGGAGCTCGGCTACAAAAGATACCTGGAATGCAGTCCGGCTTTAGAGCTCGGACGCAAGAGGACACTGCCTCCCGGGAACAACTTCAAACCCGAGGTGTGGCATAAAAATAACAAGGCATTGATAAAGGCCGGAAACTTAAAGGGGCTCCTCGGATACCCAATGTATAAACTCGTCGAATGCATTTCGGCCATCCTCAAGATCGTTGATGAGAAGATTTGTTGAACCAGTTTTCAAGACCGATGAGCGAAGACCAAGAATAGTTTGGAAGAATCGAGGAGCGTCCCCAACTTGAAGACCGGTTCAGGGGGCTACTGACGGTGTCCTAGACTAGGGGGTACTCATCACGTCATCTCCCGATCTGTTAGATTGGGCCGAGGACCCCCGTGGCCGTATTCTTATGGCCTAGTTCGGACAGCTGCCACATACATGGAAGATTCCACAAGACTTGGCGATCAAGATAAGGACTCCTCCCCACTGGCGTATTCGGCTAGGACTCTTGTTATCCTAGGCCTCCAGTGCATTATATAAACCAAGGTCAGGCTAGTCGATAGATCATATACAACAATCATACCATAGGCTAGCTTCTAGGGTTTAGCCTCCATGATCTCGTGGTAGATCTACTCTTGTACTACCCATATCATCAATATTAATCAAGCATGACGTAGGATTTTACCTCCATCGAGAGGGCCCGAACCTGGGTAAAAACATCGTGTCCCTTGTCTCCTGTTACCATCCGCCTAGACGCACAGTTCGGGACCCCCTACCCGAGATCCGCCAGTTTTGACACCGACAAAGGGTATTAAAGCTGAAGATGTTAAGAATTTACCACCTATTGAAGAAATACATGGTCTTGATAACCCGAGACAGGTAGTAAAGGTAAATTCTGTCTATAGATTTGATGAAGATGATATTCCTCGTAATAAGTTTGCTAGCCAATGCTTGGATGAGTTTGATAATTTTATTGTTAAGCAAGAAAACTTCAATTCTTATGTTGGTAGACAATTGAAACAAGTTGCTTATATGATTGAACACTTGAGTGATTATATGTCTAGAGTTAAAGGTGAACTTAAACTTATTAGTAAACATGCTTCTATGGTTACCACTCAAGTAGAACAAGTGCTTAAAGCTCAGAATGATTTGCTCAATGAATTAAATAATAAGAAAAATGATAATGCTGTTAGAGTTGTGACTAGAGGGGGTAAAATGACTCAGGAACCTTTGTATCCCCAGGGCCACCCTAAGAGAATTGAGCATGATTCTTAGAGAATTAATGTTGATTCACCTAGTTCTTCTAATAAGAAGAAAAAGAAAAATGATAGGACTTTGCATGCTTCTAGTGAACCTGTTGTTGACACACCTGAGAATCCCTATGATATTTCTATTTCTGATGCTGAAACACAATCTGGCAATGAACATGAACCTAGTGATAATGTTAATGACGATGTTCATGTTGATGCTCAACCTAGCAATAACATTGATGTAGAGATTTAACCCGCTGTTGATCTTGATAACCCACAATCAAAGAATCAACATTATGTAAGAGAGACTTTGTTGCTAGGAATCACGGTAAAGAAAGAGAACCATGGGTTCAGAAACCCATGCCTTTTCCTCCTAAACCATCCAAGAAAAAGGACGATGAGGATTTTGAGCACTTTGTTGAAATGATTAGACCTATCTTTTTGCGTATGCATTTGACTGATATCCTTAAAATGAATCCTTATGCTAAGTATATGAAAGATATTGTTACAAATAAAAGAAAAATACCTGAAGCTGAAATTTCCACCATGCTTGCTAATTATACTTTTAAAGGTGGAATACCAAAGAAACTTGGAGATCCAGGAGTACCAACTATACCATGCTCCATTAAAACAAACTATGTTAAAACTGCTTTATGTGATCTTGGAGCCGGTGTTAGTGTTATGCCTCTCTCTTTATATCGTAGACTTGATTTGAATAAGTTGACACCTACTGAAATATCTTTGCAAATGGCTGATAAATCAACTGCTATACCTGTCGGTATTTGTGAGATGTGCCTGTTGTGGTTGCAAACGTTACTATTTTAATGGACTTTGTTATTCTTGATATTCCCGAGGACGATAGTATGTCTATTATTCTTGGTAGACCCTTTTTGAATACTACAGGGGCTGTTATTGATTGCAACAAAGGCAATATCACTTTTCATGTTAATGGTAATGAGCATACGGTACACTTTCCGAGGAACCAACCTTAAGTCCACAGTATCAATTCTATTGGAAAAATTCCAACAATTACTATTGGAGGTTTTGAATTTCCTCTTCCTATTGTCAAGAAGAAATATGATATTCTTATTGTTGGGGACATGCATATCCCCGTTGAGGTAACCTAGTGCTATTCGAAAATTCTCCGGTTTCATGCGATTCAAAAAGAGTTTGTTAACAAGACTTGATCAACCTTGTTAGTAGATTCCTTTTGATGAGCATGAGATGGATGAAGTTAGAAAGCACAACTCTCTGTACCTGCTACCTCTTCGCATGTGTTGGTCTTCCCTTGAAGAGGAAAGGGTGACGAATAAAAGTAGCGTAAGTATTTCCCTCAGTTTTTGAGAACCAAGGTATCAATCCAGTAGGAGACTACACGCAAATCGCCGAGTACCTGCACAAACAAATAAGAACCTTGCAACCAATGCGATAAAGGGTTTGTCAATCCCTTCACGGCCACTTGCAAAAGTGAGATCTGATAAAGATAATAAGATAAATATTTTTGGTATTTTTGTATAGATTGGAAAGTAAAGTTTGCAAAATAAATAGTAAACTAGAATTGTAGATCGGACACTTATATGATGTAAAGTAGACCCGCGAGCCATAGGTTTCACTAGTGGCTTCCTTCAAGATAGCATATATTATGGTGAGTGAACAAATTACTGCCAAGCAATTGATAGAAAAGCACATAGTTATGAGAATAGCTAGGCATGATCATGAACATAGGCATCACGTCCATGTCAAGTAGACCGAAACGATTCTGCATCTACTACTATTACTCCACACATCGACCGCTATCCAGCATGCATCTAGAGTATTAAGTTCATAAGAACAGAGTAATGCATTAGGCAAGATGACATGATGTAGAGGGATAAACTCAAGCAATATGATATAAACCCCATCTTTTTATCCTCGATGGCAATAATACAATACGTGCCTTGCCGCCCCTACTATCACTGGGAAAGGACACCGCAAGATTGAACCCAAAGCTAAGCACTTCTCCCATTGCAAGAAAGATCAATCTAGTAGGCCAAACCAAACTGATAATGCGAAGAGACTTGCAAAGATATCAAATCATGCATATTAGAATTCAGAGAAGAATCAAATATTGTTCATAGATAAACTTGATCACAAACCCACAATTCATCGGATCTCGGCAAACACACTGCAAAAAGTATTACATCAAATAGATCTCCAAGAACATCGAGGAGAACTTTGTATTGAGAACCAAAGAGAGAGAAGAAGCCATCTAGCTAATAACTATGGACTCGAAGTCTGTGGTAAACTACTCACACATCATCGGAGAGGCTATGGTGTTGATGTAGAAGCCCTCCGTGATCGAATCCCCCTTCGGCAGATCGCTGGAAAAGGTCCCCATATGGGATCTCACGGGTATAGAAGGTTGCGGCGGTGGAAAAGTGGCTTCGTGGCTCCCCTGGATATTTCCAGGGTATAAGAGTATATATATAGGCGAAAGAAGTAGGTCGGTGGAGCTACGAGGGGCCCACGAGGGTGGGGGCGCCTGCCCCCTGGGCGCGCTGCCCTACCTCGTGGCCGCCTCGTTGCTTCCTTGACCTCCACTCCAAGTCTCCTGGATTGCGTTTGTTCCCAAAAAGATCCTCGTGAAGGTTTCATTCTGTTTGATATTTCTTTTCTACGAAACACTGAAATAGGCAAAAAACAACTATTTGCACTGGGCCTTCGGTTAATAGGTTAGTCCCAAAAATAATATAAATTTGCATATTAAAGCCCATTAAACATCCAATGCAGATAATATAATAGTATGGAACAATAAAAAATTATAGATACGTTGGAGACGTATCAATCATCCCCAAGCTTAATTCCTGCTCATCCTCGAGTAGGTAAATGATAAAAACAGAATTTAATATTGACATCCAATGCAGATAATATAATAGTATGGAATGCTACCTAACATAATTTTCAATGTAATTTTCTTTATTGTGGCATGAATATTCAGATCCAAAAGATTCAAGACAAAAGCTTAATATTGACATAAAAACAATAATACTTCAAGCATACTAACCAAGCAATTGTGTCTTCTCAAAATAACATGGCCAAAGAAAGCTATCCCTACAAAATCATATAGTCTGGCTATGCTCTATCTTCAACACATAAAATATTTAAATCATGCACAACCCCGATGAAAAGCCAAGCAATTGTTTCATACTTTTGATGTTCTCAAACTTTTTTAATCTTCACGCAATACATGAGCGTGAGCCATGGATATAGCACTATAGGTGGAATAGAATGGTGGTTGTGGAGAAGACAAAAAGGAGAAGATAGTCTCACATCAACTAGGCGTATCAACAGGCTATGGAGAAGCCCGTCAATAGATATTAATGTGAGTGAGTAGGGATTGCCATGCAACGGATGCACTAGAGCTATAAGTGTATGAAATCTCAACAAAAGAAACTAAGTGGGTGTGCATCCAACTTGCTTGCTCATGAAGACCTAGGGCAATTTGAGGAAGCCCGTCATTGGAATATACAAGCCAAGTTCTATAATGAAAAATTCCCAATAGTATATGAAAGTGACAACATAAGAGACTCTCTATCATGAAGATCATGGTGCTACTTTGAAGCACAAGTGTGGAAAAAGGATCGCAGCATTGCCCCTTCTCTGTTTTTCTCTCATTTTTTATTTGGGTCTTTTCTCTCTTTTTTTATGGCCTCTTTTTTTTCTTTTTTTTCGTCCGGAGTCTCATCCCGACTTGTGGGGGAATCATAGTCTCCAACATCCTTTCCTCACTGGGACAATGCTCTAATAATGATGATCATCACACTTTTATTTACTTACAACTCAAGAATTACAACTCGATACTTAGAACAAAATATGACTCTATGTGAATGCCTCCGGCGGTGTACTAGGATGTGCAATGAATCAAGGGTGACATGTATGAAAAATTATGAACGGTGGCTTTGCCACAAATACGATGTCAACTACATGATCATGCAAAGCAATATGACAATGATGGATCGTGTCATAATAAATGGAACGGTGGAAAGTTGCATGGCAATATATCTTAGAATGGCTATGGAAATGCCATAATAGGTAGGTATGGTGGCTGTTTTGAGGAAGGTAAATTGTGGGTTTATGGTACCGGCGAAAGTTGCGCGGTACTAGAGAGGCTAGCAATGGTGGAAGGGTGAGAGTGCATATAATCCATGGACTCAACATTAGTCATAAAGAACTCACATACTTATTGCAAAAATCCGAAAGTTCCGCAGTACTAGAGAGGCTAGCAATGGTGGAAGGGTGAGGACTAATTTCTTAACCAAAGCAAATTACCATTCTGTTCTAAAAGACTCTCAAAATAATATAAGTGAAGCATGAGAGATCAATAATTTCTATAAAATTAAAACCACCACCGTGCCCTAAAAAGGTATAAGTGAAGCACTAGAGCAAAATTATCTAGCTCAAAAGATATAAGTGAAGCACATAGAGTATTCTAATAAATGCCGATTCATGTGTGTATCTCCAAAAGGAGTGTACAGCAAGGATGATTGTGGTAAACTAAAAAGCAAAGACTCAAATCATACAAGACGCTCCAAGCAAAACATATATCATGTGGTGAATAAAAATATAGCCTCAAGTAAATTTACCGATAGACGAAGACGAAAGAGGGGATGCCTTCCAGAGAATCCCCAAGCTTAGGCCTTTGCTTGTCCTTGAATTTTACCTTGGGGTGCCTTGGGAATCCCCAAGCTCAGGCTCTGGCCACTCCTTGTTCCAAAATCCATCAAATATTTACCCAAAAACTTGAAAACTTCACAACACAAAACTTAAACAGAAAATCTCATGAGCTCCGTTAGTATAAGAAAACAAACCACCACTTTAAGTTACTGTAATGAACTCATTATTTATTTATATTGGTGTTAAACCTACTGTATTCCAACTTCTCTATGGTTCATACCCCCCGATACTAGCCATAGATTCATCAAAATAAGCAAACAACACACGAAAAACAGAATCTGTCAAAAACAGAACAGTCTGTAGTAATCTGTAGGTTTCGAATACTTATGTAACTCCAAAAATCCTGAGAAATTAGGACATCCTAAATAATTTGTATATTGATAAACTGCAGTTTTAATTGCTATTTTATCGCTCTCTGGTAAAAAATGAAAATTATTCTCATGAGCGCATACTTTCTGTTTTTTTCAGCAAGATCAAACAACAATCATCCAAGAAGATCTTAAAGGCTTTACTTGGCACAAACACTAATTAAAATATAAAAAACACAATCATAACAGAGGATAGATGATTTATTTATCACTAAACAGGAACAAAAAGAAAGGAACAAAAATAAAATTGGGTTGCCTCCCAACAAGCGCTATCGTTTAACGCCCCTAGCTAGGCATAAAGGTAAGAATAGATCTAGGTATTGTCATCTCTGGTATGCAATCCATATGTGGCTCTCATAATAGATTTATAATGTAATTTGATTTTATTTCTTGGAAAGTGTTCCATGCCTTTCCTTAACGGAAATTTGAATCTAATATTTCCTTCTTTCATGTCAATAATTGCACCAATCGTTCTAAAGAAAGGTCTACCAAGAATAATAGGACATGTAGGATTGCAATCTATATCAAGAACAATGAAATCTATGGGAACATAATTCCTATTTGCAACAATAAGAACATCATTAATCCTTCCCATAGGTTTCTTAATGGTGGAATTCGTAAGATGCAAATTTAAAGAACAATCATCAAATTCACGGAAACCTAACACATCACACAAAGTTTTTGGAATCGTGGAAACACTAGCACCCAAATCACATAAAGCATAGCATTCATGATCTTTAATCTCAATTATAATAGTAGGTTCCCACTGTAGGATTGAAAGTATGTCTTGAGGGGGGTGATTAGACTACTTGACCAAATAAAAATCTAGCCTTTTTCCCAGTTTTAAGTCTTGGCAGATTTTAACAACTTAGCACTAGTCAAGTAGTCAACCTACACGTGCAAGTCTAAGAGTATAGCAGCAGAATGTAAAACATTGCACATGAAGGTAAAGGGAGGAGTTTGGAGGGAGCAAACACAATGTAGACACAGATATTTTTGGCATGATTCTGATAGGTGGTGCTATCGTACATCCACGTTGATGGAGACTTCAACCCACGAAGGGTAACGGTTGCGCGAGTCCATGGAGGGCTCCACCCATGAAGGGTCCACGAAGAAGCAACCTTGTCTACCCCCATGTCTATCGCCCATGAAGGACTTGCCTCACTAGGGTAGATCTTCACGAAGTAGGCGATCTCCTTGCCCGTTCAAACTCCTTGGTTCAACTCCACAATCTTGACGGAGGCTCCCAAGTGACACCTAACCAATCTAGGAGACACCACTCTCCAAAAGGTAATAAATGGTGTGTTGATGATGAACTCCTTGCTCTTGTGCTTCAAATGATAGTCTCCCCAACACTCAACTCTCTCTCACTGATTTGGATTTGGTGGAAAGATGATTTGAGTGGAAAGCAACTTGGAGAAGGCTAGAGATCAAGATTAATATGGTTGGAATGGAATATCTTGACCTCAACACATGAGTAGGTGATTCTCTCTCAGAAAATGTATGACGAAAGTGTAGGCATGCTCTGATGGCTCTCTCCATGAATGAAGAGTGGGTGGAGGGGTATATATAGCCTCCACACAAAATCTAACAGTTACACACAAATCCCCAAACTTGGTGGGTGAGGGAGTCCTGGATTAGGGGGTGTTCGGGTAGCCGGACTATACCTTCAGCCGGACTCCTGGACTATGAAGATACAAGATTGAAGACTTCTTCCCGTGTCCGGATGGGACTTTCCTTGGCGTGGAAGGCAAGCTTGGCGATGCGGATATTCAAGATCTCCTACCATTGTAACCGACTCTATGTAACCCTAACCCTATCCGGTGTCTATATAAACCGGAGGGTTGTAGTCCGTAGGCAATCAACTCCATATACAACAATCATACCATAGGCTAGCTTCTAGGGTTTAGCCTCCTTGATCTCGTGGTAGATCTACTCTTGTACTACCCATATCATCAATATTAATCAAGCAGGACGTAGGGTTTTACCTCCATCAAGAGGGCCCGAACCTGGGTAAAACATCGTGTTCCCTGCCTCCTGTTACCATCCGGCCTAGACGCACAGTTCGGGACCCCCTACCCGAGATCCGCCGGTTTTGACACCGACATTGGTGCTTTCATTGAGAGTTCCTCTGTGTCGTCGCCTTTAGGCCCGATGGCTCCTTTGATCATCAACAACGATGCGGTCCAGGGTGAGACTTTTCTCCCCGGACAGATCTTCGTCTTCGGTGGCTTCGCTCTGCGGGCCAATTCGCTCGGCCACCTGGAGCAGATCGAAAGCTACGCCCCTGGCCATCAAGTCAGGCTTGGAAGCTTAAACTACACGGCTGACATCCGCGGAGACTTGATCTTCGACGGGTTCGAGCCACGGCCAAGCGCGCCGCACTATCTCGAGGGGCATGATCTAGCTCTGCCCCCGGACAGTGTCCTGGAGGCCGCACACGCATCGGTTCCGACCCCTAACTCGGAGCCTATTGCGCCAATCGAGGATGAGCGGTTGGACGTCACCTCGGGGGCTGCGATCCCAAAAGCGATCGAGCCGAACGCTAGCCCCGCACTCTGCACGACCCGTGACTCCGAGGATCCGGACTCCTCCCCGGACTCCGAACCTCCCGCGCCCCTGCCAATCGAATCCGATTGGGCGCCGATAATGGAGTTCACCGCCGCAGACATCTTTCAGCATTCGCCTTTTGGCGACATCCTGAATTCTCTTAAGTCTCTCTCTTTATCAGGAGAGCCCTGGCCGGACTACGGTCAGCGAGGGTGGGATACGGACGATGAGGAAATTCAAAGCCCACCCACCACCCACTTTGTAGCCACTGTCGACGATTTAACCGACATGCTTGACTTCGGCTCCGAAGACATCGACGGCATGGACGACGATGTAGGAGACGAACAGGAACCAGCACCTGTAGGGCGCTGGAAGGCCACCTCGTCATATGACATATATATGGTGGATACTCCAAAAGATGGAGATGGCGATGGAACAGTGGGGGATGACGCCCCCAAGAAACAGCCAAAGCGCCGGCGTCAGCGGCGCCGCTCTAAATCCCGCCAAAGCAAAAACGGTGATTCCGGCACGGGAGATAATACTACCCCGGATAGCGCCGAAGAACACCCACCTCAGCAAGATTCGGCACAGGAAGATGGAGAAGCCAGCCCTCATGAGAGAGCGGCAGACCGAGAGGTCGAGGATGATAACCATACGCCTCCCTCCGAAGACGAGGCAAGCCTCGATGACGACGAATTCGTCATACCATCAGACCCCGCCGAACAAGAGCGTTTTAAACGCAGGCTTTTAGCCACGGCAAGCAGCCTCAAGAAAAAGCAGCAACAGCTTAGAGCTGCCCAAGATTTGCTAGCTGACAGATGGACTGAAGTCCTTGCGGCCGAAGAGTATGAACTCGAACGCCCCTCCAAGAGTTACCCGAAACGCAGGGCGCTACCCCGATCAGAGGAGGAAGCACCTACATCACCAGCGCATGACATGGCAGACCGGCCACCTCGCGGCCGCGACAGAGAGGCCTCTCGGCCCTCCACCCAAGCCATGCCCCGACGCCGCTCAACTAAGGCACGGGAAAATGCGCCAGACCTGCGAGACATACTGGAGGATAAGGCAAGACAAACAAGATCGATCTACGGATCGCGCAGGCGCCCTACGGCATGTGACAATGATCTTCACTCCGGATACAACAAATCCGGCCGGGCCGAACACAACAGACATAGCTCTTCCGAGCTGCGTCGTGATATAGCCCAGTACAGAGGCGCCGCACACCCGCTATGCTTCACGAATGAAGTAATGGATCATAAAATCCCAGAGGGTTTCAAACCCGTAAACATCGAATCATACGATGGCACAACAGATCCGGCGGTATGGATCGAGGATTATCTCCTTCACATCCACATGGCACGCGGCGATGATCTACACGCCATCAAATACCTCCCGCTCAAACTTAAAGGACCGGCCCGGCATTGGCTTAACAGCTTGCCAGCAGACTCAATCGGTTCTTGGGAGGACCTGGAAGCCGCATTCCTCGACAACTTCCAGGGCACTTACGTGCGACCACCGGATGCCGACGACTTAAGCCACATAATTCAGCAGCCAGAGGAATCGGCCAGACAATTCTGGACACGGTTCCTAACAAAGAAAAACCAGATAGTCGACTGTCCGGACGCAGAGGCCCTAGCAGCCTTCAAGCATAACATCCGCGACGAGTGGCTTGCCCGGCACCTGGGACAGGAAAAGCCGAAATCCATGGCAGCCCTCACGACACTCATGACCCGCTTTTGCGCGGGAGAAGACAGCTGGCTAGCTCGCAGTAACAACTTATCAAAGAACCCTGGTAATTCGGATACCAAGGACAAAAGTGGCAGGACACGTCGGAATAAGCAAAAACGCCGCGTTAGCAGCGACAGCAATGAAGACACGGCAGTCAATGCCGGATTCAAAGGCTATAAATCCGGTCAGCGGAAAAAGCCATTCAAAAAGAATACTCAGGGCCCGTCCAGTTTGGACCGAATACTCGATCGCTTGTGCCAGATACATGGCACCCCCGAAAGGCCAGCCAATCACACTAACAGGGATTGTTGGGTGTTCAAGCAGGCAGGCAAGTTAAGGGCCGAAAACAGAGACAAGGGGCTGCACAGCGACGACGAGGAGGAGCCCAAGCCGCCGAACAACAATGGACAGAAGGGCTTTCCCCCACAAGTGCGGACGGTGAACATGATATACGCAACCCACATTCCCAAGCGGGAGCGGAAGCATGCGCTACGGGACGTATACGCGATGGAGCCAGTCGCCCCAAAGTTCAACCCATGGTCCTCCTGCCCGATCACTTTTGATCGAAGGGACCATCCCACTAGCATCCGTCATGGCGGCTTCGCCGCATTGGTTCTCGACCCAATCATCGACGGATTTCATCTCACAAGAGTCCTCATGGACGGCGGCAGTAGCCTGAACCTGCTTTATCAGGATACAGTGCGGAAAATGGGCATAGATCCCTCAAGGATTAAGCCCACAAAAACGACCTTTAAAGGCGTTATACCAGGTGTAGAAGCCAACTGTACAGGCTCAGTAACACTTGACGTGGTCTTCGGATCTCCGGACAATTTCCGAAGCGAAGAATTAATCTTCGATATAGTCCCGTTTCGCAGCGGCTATCACGCCCTGCTTGGACGAACCGCATTCGCAAAGTTCAATGCGGTGCCGCACTACGCATATCTCAAGCTCAAGATGCCAGGCCCTCGAGGAGTAATCACGGTCAACGGAAACACCGAACGCTCCCTCCGTACGGAGGAGCACACGGCGGCTCTCGCAGCGGAGGTACAAAGTAGCCTTCTCAGGCAATTCTCTAGTCCGGCCATCAAAAAGCCAGACACTGCCAAGCGCGCCCAGAGTAACCCACAGCAGGACCGCCTGGCACACTCTGAGCAAGCGTAGCAATGCGGCCCCAACCCCAGCTCTCGCGACATAACGAAACCAGTACCTCGCGTACATAACTACGCCCTTGAAATACCATGGGCACAGGGGAAGGGGCACAATAACGGCATGCCCAAAATACGGCTTAAAACGTACTAGGGGCTGCCGGATTCTTTTTTAATTTTTTCTTACTTTCAGGACTCCATACTTCGGACGACCTGTTTGGCAATTCGACTACCGCACAAACGATGCAAGCTCCAGGGAGGCAGACAAGCCATGCCGCATTATGGAACTCCCAGGTGGTCTCTGTTACGAGCGGTATACCTGTTTTAAATACAATTCCGCGGCCTGCCCCTGGTCAGGACATACTAAATAGTCCAATATCTTTTGCTTACCGCACTATTTGTATCGTTCGGCTTTGATAAATAGCCTCTCTATAAACAATGCTTAGCTTCTTGTCTATTTTTTGCATTATCTTCTTTTCACATTTATGTTTATTAAATGACATGATTGCACCCGTACACCATGGTACGGCAAACACGCCAGGGGCTTCAGTACCCCTCATAATGGTGTGAGAAGTCCGTACACTTTCACAAGTGCGGCACCCCGAACTTATAGCACTATATGCATCGGCTCCGAATCATGATTTGGGTCAATAGTTGGGTTTGCCCGGCTCCTATGTTTTGGTGCCTTACGTTCCGCTCTATCGGCTAAGGTAGCACTAGGAGAACCACTGCGATTGTGCCCCGGTTCAGCTGGGTTAAGCACCTCAGTGGAGAAAGCTAAAACTGACTGTCATGATGTGGCGAGAGACCGGTCGCTGTTCGAGAGGTTTTTCGAGTCCCTAAAGGCTTATGCCGCTTCGAGCGAGGAGCTGGCTTTGTCCGGCCAAGGCGTGGATAGCGCCCCGAACTCGGTCTTCCGAACTAGGGGCTTCGCCGAAATTTAAAATTATAGAGTTCTATGGCTAAGTGAGAGTGTTCAAGCATTATAGTCCGATTGCCTGGTTCGTTGTGCTGAGCGCCTCCCTCGAAGGACCCAACTATGGGAAAAAGAGCGCTCAGGTTTATCCCGAACACCCCAGCACTAGTGGCATGGGGGCAGAAGCCGACGACTGGCCATCTCTCAATTTTTGATAAACGGCCGCACAGAAAGTAATATTTTAAATTCAATAAGCATTGCTTAGCGCATATGAACAAGTTTTCAGCGCACAGGATAAACACGAGCGAGTTCATTCAAAAATCACATCCTTGGTACATTCATCCGCCACAAGGCGGGCACCTGCAAGAACATCCTTGTAGTAGTTCTCGGGCTTGCGATGCTCCTTCCCCGGCGGCGGCCCGTCCCTAACAAGCTTCTCACCGTCCAGCTTACCCCAGTGCACCTTTGCACGGGCAAGGGCCCTACGGGCACCTTCGATGCAGACGGAGCGCTTGATGACCTCGAGCCTTGGACAGGCCTCCACCAGCCGCCGCACCAGCCCGAAGTAGCTCCCAGGCAGGGCCTCTCCGGGCCACAGCCGAACTATGAAGCCCTTCATGGCCTGTTCGGCCACCTTGTGGAGCTCGACCAGCTGTTTCAGCTGGTCGCTCAAGGGCACAGGGTGTCCGGCCTCAGCATACTGAGACCAGAACACCTTCTCCATCGAGCTGCCCTCTTCAGCTCGGTAGAATGCGGCGGCGTCGGATACGCTGCGGGGAAGATCTGCGAATGCCCCTGGAGAGCTCCGGATTCGGGTAAGTAACAAGTAGTTTACTTTTATATTTCTGCTTTGCATAAAGAATGCCTTACCCGCTGCTATCTTTTTCACCTCCTCCAACTCTTGGAGGGCCTTTTGGGCTTCGGCCTTGGCAGACTTGGCAGTCTCAAGGGCCGCCGCGAGCTCGGACGCTTGCGTCTTTGACTCAAGCTCCAGACTCTCATGTTTTTTCATGAGAGCCTGAAGCTCTTGCTGCACCTCGCCGACACGGGCCTCAAGTCTCTCTCGCTCGGTGCGCTCCGCGGCCGCTTTCTTTTCGGCCTCGGACAGCGCCTGCTTGAGGGTCGCCACCTCAGTCGTGGCCCCTACAATAAGCAGTACAATCCTGTTATTTTTTGCAATCACGTCTTTTTATAGGCACTTTTTCTGTAAGGTATTTCTTACCTTCTTTCTCCTCGAGCTGCCGCTTGGCAAGGCCGAGCTCTTGCTCGGTCCGCTCGAGTCCCTGTTTCAGGGCACCCACCTCCGCAGTCAGTGCGGCGGTGGCTAGCAGCGAAGCCTGCATACGCATATTGACTCTTTGTTGTTAGACTCCTGCGAAATTTAATAGATCCTCTATTCGGCTTTTCTTTCCGAACGCCAAACAGAGCATCAGGGGCTACTGTCTATGCGGTTATATTCTTACATATTTTTTACTTACCTCGAAGCCTGTTAGAAGGCTAGCGCAAGCTTCACTCAGTCCGCTCTTGGCGGACCGAACCTTTTGGATCACCGTACTCATAATAGTACGGTGCTCCTCGTCGATGGAGGCGCCGTCAAGCACCTCCAGCAGATTGTCCGGCACCTCCGGTTGGACGGAGGCCGCCGGCTCAGAAGGCTTGCTCCTCTTGGAAGGAGTTCGCCTACCGCGGTCCGGAACTGTTGAAGATTCCGGCGCGGTGTCCGGCACAAAGCCGGACTTGGAGCCCTGGGGGGTCTTGTCCCCTTTACTCCTGGAGTCCGGGAGGTCGCCTTGCGGCTCCTCCAGGACCACCTCCTCCTGCCCCGGAGCTCGTTGCGACGCCACTTCGGCGTCATCCGCAGTGCGGGGGGAGACAGCGGGCGGAACTGAGTTCACGTCCGATGAATCCAGGGAGCCGCTCGACGACTCGTTGAGTTCGGCCCGGGGCGGGCTGCATAATTATGTTCGACATTAGGGAAGGCTGTGCGACAAAGGAACGTCATGAGTTACTCTGATATCCGAATACTTACGATTTCGCCGGACGCTTGGCCCTATCTGGCCACTCCTCTTCGTCCTCTTCGGCGTCGGGGGAGTAGTTCGGCGGAGGGGTCTTCCTCTTCCTGGACCCTTCGGCCTCCCCCGTTGGGGCGGCCTTCCTTTTCTTTCCTCCCCCCGCTGGAGGGGGAGAGTGTTCTTCTTCCTCCTCCTCGTTCTCACGGGAGGAGAGCGTCTCGGACTCGTCGGATGACGAGTCCGACACCACCACATTACGGGTACTCTTTCGAGTCCCCGTGGCCTTCTTCTTCTTGGCCTTCTTCTCCGGCACCACATAAGGCGCCGGAACCAGCAGCTTCACTAGGAGAGCAGGGGCTGGGTCTTCGGGCAAGGGAGCCGGACAGTTAATCGATCCGGACTGCGCCTGCCAAGCCTGTCAAAGGTGAGGGAGTTTAGATCCCACATAGAGTCAAACTATGAAGAAACTTAACATCCTGTAAAAGGTGAAAATAGCTTACCTCGCTAGCGTGACGCCGCGAGCTGTATCCGCGGTCCTCGGAAGCGGATGTGGGAGCCTCGGCGCCTTTGGTTAGCACCTTCCAGACGTCTTCATACGTCGTGTCGAAGAGCCGGTTAAGGGTTTGGTGCTGCGCCGGGTCGAACTCCCACAGATTAAAGCCCCGTTGTTGACACAGGAGGATCCGGCGGACGAGCATAACCTGGACTACATTGACAAGCTTGATCGGCTTGCTCACCAGGGACTGGATGCATGTCTGCAATCCGGTCACCTCTTTTTCGTCGCCCCACGACAGGCCCGTCTCTTTCCAGGACATAAGCCGCGTGGGGGGTCCGGATCGGAACTCGGGGGCTGCGATCCATTTCGGATCGCGCGGCTCGGTGATGTAAAACCACCATGATTGCCACCCCTTCAGAGTCTCCACGAAGGAGCCCTCGAGCCATAGGACGTTGGCCATCTTGCCCGCCATGGCGCCTCCGCACTCTGCCTGGCTGCCGCGCACCACCTTGGGCTTGACGTTGAAGGTCTTGAGCCAGAGGCCGAAATGGGGGCGGATGCGGAGGAAAGCCTCGCACACGACGATAAACGCCGAGATGTTGAGGACGAAGTTCGGGGCCAGATCGTGGAAATCCAGGCCATAGTAGAACATGAGCCCCCGGACAAATGGGTGGAGTGGGAAACCCAGTCCGCGGAGGAAGTGGGGAAGGAATACTACCCTCTCATGGGGCCTTGGGGTGGGGAGAAGCTGCCCTTCCTCGGGAAGCCGGTGCGCGATGTCCTTGGACAAGTATCCGGCCTTCCTTAGCTTTTTGACATGGCCCTCCGTGACGGAGGAGACCATCCACTTGCCTCCCGCTCCGGACATTGCTGGAGGAGGTTGAGGTAGGAAGCGCGGGCTTGGGCGCTGGAGCTCGGGTGCGCAGGAGATGGATAGGCAAAGGAGGAAGAAGGCGTAGGTAAAAAGGTGGATCCTTGTCCCCTTATATGGGCGGATGCGGTTGTGCGTCCCCACCTGCCTAGTAAAACTCGCTTGCCTCCCAAGCGCCGTGATAAGTGGCGCGGTTGGGTTACCCACGTCCGTATTGATGAGAATCCCGTAAAAGGGGGTACACGATCTCTGCTTTGACAAGACGTGCCAAGGAAACCGCCTCGCAAAACATGCTGAGGTGGAAAAGTGAAAACGATTCGAGCGAAGGACTTGGCTGTAGTGTGATGACGCACTGCGGAATACGTCAGCAGATTTGATTTGTGTTAATATTATTCTCTCTATGGCAATATGTGGAAGCTTATTTTGCAGAGCTGGACACTACTCTTGGTGTTTACAATCTTCTATGAAGGACTTGGAGGAGGAACCCGCCTTGCAATGCCGAAGACAATTTGCGCGCCGGACTCGTCGTCATTGAAGCCTGGTTCAGGGGCTACTGAGGGAGTCCTGGATTAGGGGGTGTTCGGGTAGCCGGACTATACCTTCAGCCGGACTCCTGGACTATGAAGATACAAGATTGAAGACTTCTTCCCGTGTCCGGATGGGACTTTCCTTGGCGTGGAAGGCAAGCTTGGCGATGCGGATATTCAAGATCTCCTACCATTGTAACCGACTCTATGTAACCCTAACCCTATCCGGTGTCTATATAAACCGGAGGGTTGTAGTCCGTAGGCAATCAACTCCATATACAACAATCATACCATAGGCTAGCTTCTAGGGTTTAGCCTCCTTGATCTCGTGGTAGATCTACTCTTGTACTACCCATATCATCAATATTAATCAAGCAGGACGTAGGGTTTTACCTCCATCAAGAGGGCCCGAACCTGGGTAAAACATCGTGTTCCCTGCCTCCTGTTACCATCCGGCCTAGACGCACAGTTCGGGACCCCCTACCCGAGATCCGCCGGTTTTGACACCGACAGTGGGACTGAATAATGAAACTCAGTTGGACCGATTTAGTTCAAAATGTGAACGTTAGGATTTTCGGTGGGACCGACATGTCAACTCGGTGAGACCGATTTCATTAGGGTTAGGGCATAACATAATATCGGTGATATCGATTACACAAACTCGGTGAGACTGATTTTGGTAATAAGCTAACCAGAGAGTTGGTCAAGCAAACTCGGTGGGACCGATTCGCTCATCTCGGTTGGACAAAAATGTTACGAAGGGGAAACAGAGAGTTTGCATTGCAAACTCAATGGGACCGATCTCTCATTTCGTTTGGATCGAAATGTTACGAAGGGAAACATAGAGTTTACAATCCCATCTCAGTGAGACCGAGATCCCTATCGGTGAGACCGAAAAGACTAGGGTTTTGTGGCAGTGGCTATGTCAACTGAACTCGGTGGCACCGGATAGAAAGTTTCGGTGGGGCCGAGTTTGACTTTTGCTTTGGGACATATGTGGTTATGAGAAAGTGGTTGAGGGTTTTTGGAGCATATCACTAAGCATTTTGGGCAAGTAACCCATTAAGCAACACCTCATCCCCTTTTAATAGTATTGGCTTTTCCTATGGACTCAATGTGACCTTGGATCACTAAAAGTAAAATGTAGAGTCTTGAGCTTTAGAGCTTGAGCCAATCTTTTGTCCTTAGCATTTTGAGGGGTCTACATTTCTAATCTATGCCATGCCAATCATTGAGCTTTCCTGAAATATTTATCTTGAAATAGTATTAGCTCAATGAGCTATATGTTGTTAGGAATTACCAAAACCACCCAGGGATAGTTGCACTTTCAATATCCCCCTTTTTTGTAATTGATGACAACATATAGATCAAAGCTTCGACAAATGATTATAAGATTGAAATACATCGTTGCTTTGAGAAGTATGTGATAAGCAAGAGCTCCCCCTAAATTTGTGCATTATTTAAAATTTGCTTTTGAATGCAAATGCACAATTGATTAGGATCATGGGTCACTCTTCCATGTCACATACATCTTGGTGGAGCACTCAAAATGATAAACATTAAAAACATGCACTCATCACCAAGCAAAGTGAATGATCATATATGGAATATAAGAGATAATATCATCCAACCAAGCATTAAGGTAGCATATGATCAATCACATGATCAAACAAGTATCTCACACAGACAAAGACATAGTGTATCAACCAAGTGCATAAAAAAGGTTCAACCAAAAACAAGAGAGATAAAAGGCAAAACACTCTCTCTCGAAGCCTATGATCTATACATATTTCTCCCCCTTTGGCAACAAAGTACCAAAAAGTTTGAAAATGCATAGTGCTATGCGTCTCTTAGACTTGGTCTTCGGGAGGTGGTGTAGAGAGAACTCCAAGGATGAAGGCATCTGTTGACATAGTTGGTGCTGGTGGAGTGGCTGCTGGAGGTGGTACTGAGGCTGTAGCGGCTAGTGCTGACAAAGTAGTTCTAGAATCTGGTATTGGAACTGCGACAGACCTCTGACCTCGTGGCACACGCTGAAAAGCATCAGTAGTTGCCTTTCCTCTCCTCTCCTCAGCTTCCTCCTGAAGCTGCTCAACAGCTATCTGGATTTTAGTAACCTTCAGATCAAGATCATAAAATTTTGTCTCAACAATCCTCTCCAAGCTCTCCTGATTCTGAGTCAGGGTGGCCAAGCCCTTCTCAATACTCAAAGTAGACTGGATCAGATATGCTAGATGATCTTGCTTGCTCTTCAGGAACACTTGAGATGCTTCCTCTACACTAGGCATCTTGGCAGCTTTCTCAGCCTTAGCTTTAGCTCTCTTCTCTTGTGCTTGAGCTGATGACAGTTCATTCTCATTCATGACAACTTCATTATCTTCTAATTTAGGATATAGGGGTAGATTCTCCTTGTCCAACAAGTATGTTCCTGTGACCATCTTAGAATTGATGAGCTCTTGAATACGTGGAGCATACCAACAGCTTCTCTTTTGGTCAGCAGTTGTCCTCTTGATTGTCTCTACAATCAGGCTCATGACTTTAAACTTTTGAGGGACATCAAAGATTGGCAGAAGTTGATTGAATGTCCTCTGATCATCTTTGTGATCTCCTGATTTTGGTAGCAATGTGTGCCTTAGGATGGTGTTGATGGTAGGCAGACCAGACAACAAGTAATGTACAAATCCAAGCTTGTGAGTCTCCAAAGCTTCATCAGGGATCTCTTTGTACATGTTTGCCATGGAGTTGTGGTATTTCTTCTTCTTGGCATACACATCCAATTCATACTCATGTCCCTCTAGGGCATTGATTATCTTGGCCCATTCTTCAACAGTGGATTGGTACCTAGTACCTTCAGACATCCAAACTATCTTCCCATCTGGGTAAAAGTGAGCAGTGGAGTAAAACTGCATGATCAGCTCGTCATTCCATTTTGTGAGATTTTGTCCAACAAACTCATCTATTCCACATGCTTTGGAGCTGTCATATACTCCTGGGAAGTGATCTTCATTCTCCTTAATGTATTCCCAATCAACCCATCTCATGTCACAAACAATGGGCTTCTTGTCGAGCAAAATTGTCTCATAGAAGTCTTGTTATTCTTTGGTATGAAATCTGTAATCAACTGCAGTCCTTCTCCTCACATCATAGGGATCAGACTGTCTCCACAATCTCAGTCCAGCATCTTTTCTGATGTGCATGTCTTCAGCCACTGGATGAGCATCATTGTGGTCTGGGATCTTGGGTTTCAATTTCCTCAAAACAAGAGACTCATCATCCTCTTCTTCAGCTTGAGGCACTAGGGCCTTGTTCTTCTCTTCTGCAGGAATACTTCTAGTGTTTCTCTTGGGCTTTGACTTCTGAGCTTGAGCTTTGGGAGTAGACTTGGGCTTTGATGTTGCAGCCCCTGACTTGATAGCATCTCCCACAAGCTTCTAAGCTTTGGGTGCTGGAGCATCCTCTTCCTCTTCCTCTTCTTCCGCGGGATCCTTAAACATGGATGATCCCCCTAGGGCTCTGGCAGTGGTCTTCTTGACCCTCTCTTTTCTCTTCTTGCCTTCTCCAACCTTTTTAGGTTCAAGAGTGAATTCCATTGTTTCTTCCAAGGCTGCTTTCCTAGGCTTGGATGTTGGCACTCTCTTGGCAGGTGCCTTATTGTGCATCCCTGGCTTTGTTGTAGTAGCTGACCCATATTCCTTCTTCAAGACTTTCTTTTTTGATGTGGCCTCATCCTCAATAGCCACATAGTCTTCATCCTCAGAGTCTGAGGTTCTCTTCTTCCTTGCTCTAGTGGCTGCCTTGGGAAAGTTACTAGGTGTGATTCTACTGCCCTCATCATAGCTGCTTGAGGGATCTGAACCCTCATTCAATTGCACATGTTCTTCAGATCTGTTCTGACTATCACTCTGGTCAGACATCTTGGCCCTGTAATAGATGTAGATGAGGTAGAGTGGATGAGCATCACAAAGTGCAGAGTTTTTGAAAAATAGACGAGTCAAAAACTTAGTTTTAGTTCTCCATAGAAAGCATTTCGGAGCTACCGATTTGATAAACTCGGTGATACCGAAGCAGTTTTGGAGCCTAAACTAGTGAACTTGGTCAGACCGAGTCACAGTTCGGTGGCACCGAGACTGCTAGGGTTTTACAAAGAATCGAACCCGGTCACACCGATTTGTAATTTTCAGACAGACCGAAAAAGCATGTGCTATGGCCTAAGCCAAATCGGTGAGACCGATTTCTACAACTCGGTCGGTCCGAGATGAGTTCGCCGTAGACCTAACCTGGAATTTTCAAATCCAATCTAACCTAAAGGAAGTTTTCAGTGGATGGATTGTTTGCATGTGTGGTCATGATCACGGCAAAGCAATGTGCTATGAATCAGAGTTAAGGAATTAGCACATAGAGTCAAACTCTTACCATAGTTCAGCGAAGGTTTGCTTCGGCGGCAAAGACAGAGAAGATTTCTGTTGACGGTGATGGAAACCAGCGGCGGGAGGTCGCTGGCGGCGAGGAGATGATCTGGAGACCCGAGGAGGCATTGCAGGACACACACGCGGGCTGAGGAGTTTGAAGAAATTTCCAAAATCTCACCCATGGGTATATATATCCCGACCCTCTCGGTGTGACCGAGTGGAACAACTCGGTGGCACCGAGATGCAGAATTGCAAGCGGTTACTGCAACTCGGTTTGACCGAAAAGTTCAAATCGGTTGCACCGAGATGGAAAACCTAGATCAACTTAGTGAACTCGGTGTGACCGAAGTGGATGACTCGGTCATACCGAAATGCACAAAGAGGTTTGGGAAGTTTAAGTCTGACGAATCGGGGACTCCGAGTTCTCCTCACACAGAGTGGTTAGAATCTGACTTGATCAAACTTTGTGATGTGGCATGAATAGAGTTTGAGACGAGAAAATCACAGATAGCTAGAGGGGGTTCTTAGGCATTCTTGTCCATCCATTTGGCAAAAGAGAGAAATGCCAAACAATCAAAACAAGTGGATGTACTCGAATGAGTAAAATATGCAACCAACATGCTCAAACAATAAAATGGCAAATGAAATATGTGGCAAAGCATGCACAAACACTCTAGCATCTATCAAGCAATTGGCGATGACTAGGTCATCTATATATGAGTATATTGACTGAGGAGTCAAATGAGAACATTTGACATAGGTCATACTCATCGTTTAAGCACAAGTGGGGTTCCCACTTTTACATAAAGCATTGTTGTGTTCACACCATTAGAGTTTCTTTAGCTCAATTGATTAGAGTAAAGCTCCCCCTAGATGTGATATCCCTCCTAAGAGAGATTAACTAACCTTGGGTTTTGTCGATGATGACTTCATGTAGGTGTTAAAGATGTAGATGCTCAATGTTGATGTAGATCATTTGGAGCAATCCATTGGAGTGAGTTGCACTTTCAATACCTACACGGGTTAGTCCCACAAGGAACAAACAAGGATATCCATAGACATAGAGTGATGTTCACATAAGATGATGTCCATGAAAGCATTAGGTTACCTTGTCCCTTGTCTTACCAACAAGAGGGTTTGTGACTCCTTGAACTAGTGCAAGATATGGAAGTTGTTTCCACATGTCCTTGCCAAAATATACGAGTGAAGTATGTTGGCGGAGTCACCCTCAAGAACTCTCTAGTTCTTTTTCTTCAGGATCCACACCATCTTGATGGGAATCCTTGGAGTTGTAGTCGTACTTGATGAAGTGGAACTTGATGTAGTATTGGGAACCCACTTGACAAAGGCCCTGGGAGCTTCTTCAAATGCATCAATCTCCTCTTGAGGCTTGTCCTTGCCTTTTTGCTTGTGGTCTTATGGTGGAAGATCATCTTGAGCTTGTGTTCCTTGGAAAGAAGTAGGATCATACTTCTCTTGTTGAGGAACAAACTTCGTCTTGGGGTATTGATCTTCTTCCCACTCAACTCCATTGGCATTGAACCTTCATTCAAAACCAATTCCTTGATTCTTCCGGTGCCTTCCTTGCTTGCGTACAATTTCCTAAAATTGCTTACTTCCGGCAAGGCTCTTGTAAACACCTTTCTCTATAATTCCCTTCAATAAGCTATTTTCTTGCTCAAGTGTAACTTGGCTAAGAGAATCATTAGTGGAATCAAGAGAACTACTAGAAGCAACAACATTGGATTTAGCATGATTATTGTTACTACTAGAAGAAGAATCTTTCTTACTCTTGTTGCTAGATTTAACTTGTGGCATGTAAGTAGACAAGAGTAAACGCTTGGCATGTAAGAAGAAATTTTCTTGCGAAGATCATCATTGATCGCTTTTAAGAACCCATGCTCTTGCTCAAGGTTGAGCTTTTTAAAGCGTAACTTTTCATGACTCTTTAAAAGCTCTCGATGATTTTCCAAGGTAGTTTCATGAGCTAACTTAAGAGTGTTTAGTTCTTTAGTTAGACGCTCAATCTCCTTCTTATCATCGTAATTCGTTTTATCTTGATTAGCATGATTAATAGCAAGTTCATCATAGTTTTCATCACTAGAATCGTCAACAAGTAAATCATCATCACCTAGCAAATCATGTTCATCACTATTGAAATCAACATACTTGGGGTGTGATACCTTTGGGCCTTTATCCATGAAGCATCTTCCAATTCCTTCATTTGGTGACTCAAATATTTCGTAGGAGTTGGTTGACACAAGTGCTAGACCGGCAACACCTTCATCTTGAGTATATTCGGAGTCGGAGTGATAACTTCTCTCGGAGTGATTGTCGGAGTCAGAGCCGGATACCCATTCACCAACATGAGCTTGATGTCTCCGTTTTGTGTAGCTCCTTGATGATTTGTCCTTCCTTTCCGAATCCTTGCTTCTCCATGATGTTCTTCGTTCATAATGGTCATCTCTACTCCTTCTCTCTCTTGGTGGTGATTCTTCTCTTCTACTTCTTCTTTTGGGAGAATCTTCTCTTCTTTTGTGGGGAGCCATACACTCATTGGAGTAGTGTCCGAGTCTTCCACAATTGTAGCAATTACATTCACGACTTGAAGATCTTTTGTTATTGTAGGACCTTGACTTGGAACTTCTTTCCTTGCTTCTATTCTTGTAGAACTTGTTGAAGTTCTTCACCATTAGGCTCAATTCTTCATTAAAGGCTTGTTTCTCACCTGATGATGTGGGAGCATCACATGAGGCTTTGTAAGCACCACTTGACTTGTTGTGAAGCTCTTCCTTATCCTTAAGTGACATCTCATGAGCAACAATTCTTCCAATGACTTCCGTTGGCTTGAGATCTTTGTAATTGGGCATCATTTGGATCAATGTGCACATGGTATCATATTTTCCATCCAAGGCTCTTAGGATCTTCTTGATGATGAATCTATCGGTCATCTCTTAACTTCCTAAGCCGACAATCTCATTTGTGATGAGAGCAAGCCTAGAGTACATTTCAGCGACACCTTCACCATCCTTCATTTTCAACTTGTCAAGTTGAATTTGAAGCACATCCAATTTGGATTCCTTGACGGAGTCGGACCTTCGTGCATATCAATCAAAGTATCCCAAATTTCCTTTGCATTCTCAAGACGGCTAATTTTGTTGAATTCTTCGGGGCACAGTCCGTTGAAGAGAATATCACAAGCTTGAGCATTGTATTGTAGCATCTTCAACTCTTCCACGCTAGCTTCACGGTTCGGTTCGCTCCCATCAAAGAATTCACCTTGCAAGCCAATACACACAATAGCCCAAACGGCGGGGTTATGTCCAAGAATATGCATTTTCATCTTATGCTTCCAACTAGCAAAATTAGTACCATCAAAGTAAGGACCTCTACGATGGTAATTTCCCTCACTAGACGCCATACTCTCATAGGTTGCGAAACCAAGGCTATGATCACCAAAAGCTATGGAAATCAAGGCAAATGGAGACCAAAGCTCTCATACCACTTGTAGGATCGAAAGTATGTCTAGCGGGGGGGGGGGGGGATTAGACTACTTGACCAAATAAAAATCTAGACTTTTCCCAATTTTAAGTCTTGGCAGATTTTAGCAACTTAGCACTAGTCAAGTAATCAAGCTACACATGCAAGTCTAAGGGTATAGCAGCGGAACGTAAAACATTGCACATGAAGGTAAAGGGGGGAGTTTGGAGGGAGCAAACGCAATGTAGACACAGAGATTTTTTGGCGTGGTTCCGATAGGTGGTGCTATCATACATCCACGTTGATGGAGACTTCAACCCACGAAGGGTAACAGTTGCGCGAGTCCATGGAGGGCTCCGCCCACGAAGGGTCCACGAAGAAGCAACCTTGTCTATCCCACCATGGCCATCGCCCATGAAGGACTTGCCTCACTAGGGTAGATCTTCACGAAGTAGGCGATCTCCTTGCCCGTACAAACTCCTTGGTTCAACTCCACAATCTTGACAAAAGCTCCCAAGTGACACCTAACCAATCTAGGAGACACCACTCTCCAAAAGGTAATAAATGGTGTGTTGATGATGAACTCCTTGCTCTTGTGCTTCAAATGATAGTATCCCCAACACTCAACTCTCTGTCACTGATTTGGATTTGGTGGAAAGATGATTTGAGTGGAAAGCAACTTGGACAAGGCTAGAGATCAAGATTCATATGGTTGGAATGGAATATCTTGACCTCAACACATGAGTAGGTGGTTCTCTCTCAGAAAATGTATGATGAAAGTGTAGGCATGTTCTGATGGCTCTCTCCACGAATGAAGAGTGGGTGGAGGGGTATATATAACATCCACACAAAATCTAACCGTTACACACAAATCACCAAACTCGGTGGGACCGAATAATGAAACTCGGCTGGACCGATTTAGTTCAAAATGTGAACGTTAGGATTTTCGGTGGGACCAACATGTCAACTCGGTGAGACCGATTTCATTAGGGTTAGGGCATAACATAATCTCGATGAGACTGATTACACAAACTCGGTGAGACTGATTTTGGTAATAAGCTAACCAGAGAGTTGGCCAGGCAAACTCGGTGGGACCGATTCGCTCATCTCGGTTGGACCGAAATGTTACGAAGGGGAAACAAAGAGTTTGCATTGCAAACTCGATGGGACCGATCACTCATTTCGATTGGATCAAAATATTATGAAGGGAGATAGAGAGTTTATAATCCCATCTCGGTGAGACCAAGATCCCTATCGACGAGACCGAAAAGACTAGGGTTTTGTGGCAGTGGCTATGTCAACTGAACTTGGTGGCTGACGGTGTCAAAACCGGTGGATCTCAGGTAGGGGGTCCCGAACTGTGCGTCTAACCCTGATGGTAATAGTAGGCGGGGGCCACAATGTTTACCCAGGTTGGGGCCCTCTCGATGGAGGTAATACCCTACTTCCTGCTTGATTGATCTTGATGATATGAGTATTACAAGAGTTGATCTACCATGAGATCGTAGAGGCTAAACCCTAGAAGCTAGCCTATGATTATGATTGTTGTTGTCCTACGGACTAAACCCTCTGGTTTATATAGACACAGGAGGGGGCTAGGGTTACACAGAGTCGGTTACAGAGAAGGAGATCTACATATCTGAATCGCCAAGCTTGCCTTCCATGCGAAGGAGAGTCCCACCCGAACACGGGACGAAGCCTTTAATCTTGTATCTTCATAGTCCAACAGTCCGGCCAAAGTATGTAGTCCGGCTGTCCGAGGACCCCCTAATCCAGGACTCCCTCAGTAGCCCCTAAACCAGGCTTCAATGACGATGAGTCCGGTGCGCAGATTGTCTTCGGCATTGCAAGGCGGGTTCCTTCTCCGAATACTCCATAGAAGATTTTGAACACATGGATTGTGTCCGGCTCTGTAAAAAAAATTCCACATACCACCGTAGAGAGTATAATATTCCACAAATCTAATCTGCTGACAACTTTTCATAACGTGACGTCCTGCCGTGGTCCGGTCATTACGAACCGTTTTTCCCAGCCTGCCACTGCACATGTTGCGAGGCGGTTTTATTGGCATGTCTTGTCGAAGCAGAGATAATGTTCCCCTTATCATGGGATTCTCATCAATACGGGTGTGGGTAACCCAATTGTGCTTGTTCGTATGACTCCTCAATTTTAGGCAAGTTCCAAACGGCCACGCGGAGGACGCTTGATATTCACCCTCTTTATAAAGGGGCCAAGGCCTGTCCTTTTCTTCTCACGCTCGATCCTTCCCTTCCCCCACCTCGAGTTCCAACACCCAAGGCTCAGGCTAAGCACTTCGGACCTTCAACCATGTCCGGATCCAACCTTCAAGGTCGGTGGATGGCACAGAGGAGGACATCAAGAAGCTAAGGGAAGCCAGGTATCTGACCACCGAAATCCCACACAGGCTGCCTGCTCAAGGGCAGGTCATCCCCACTCCCGAACCCAATGATAGTGTTGTATTTGTTTCCCACTTCCTCCGAGGGCTAGGCTTTAGTCTTGATCCCTTTGTTAGAGGGCTTATGTTCTATTACGGGCTTGATTTCCACGATCTAGCTCCAGATTCCATCCTTCACATCTCGTCGTTTATCGTCGTGTGTGAGGCCTTCCTCCACATCACCCCACACTTCGGCTTATGGCTCAAGACCTTCAATGTGAAGCCGAAGACGATCGATGGGTGACACACAGAATGCGGAGGTGCCATAATAAGCAAAGGCGCCGATGCTCTATGGCCAAAGGGTTCCTTCCCGGAGGTGTCCAACTTATGCCAGCGGGAGTGGTTTTACATCACAGCTCCCCGAAGTACAAAGTGGGCAGCTGCCCCCGCCTTCCGCTCGGGCCCCCCGCCACAACTAGCATCATGGGTCAACAAGGGGCTGGACTGGGGGCCAGTTAATGATGTGCTGACATTGCAAAGTCGCATCCGGGATCTCCTCAAGTGGGATGTCAGTCTTGTCAAGGTAATGCAAGTTATGCTAGTTCGTCGGGTCCTGCCATGCCAACATCGATCTCGCCGTATGTGGGAGTTCAACCCGGAAGCACCCTGAACTATTCAACAATTCTTCAGCGTGACGCTCGAAGAGATGCATGGGTTGTTCTTCGGATCACGAATGAAGTGTCCGGACACCATCGAGGATGTGGGTCTCAACTTCAACCGTCTAGATACCCACGTAATTAATTCTGCGGCCGAACAAGCTGTCTTTTTATTTGTCACAACATCATTCTGAAAAAAAGTCACTCTCGGCCAGGACTGGATAATAAAGGCGGAGAGGATCAGGTGTTCGGCCCCCTTCCCAAAGGCTCACCGGATCCTGTACTAGCCAGGATGCTTGAGCACGCACCTTATCAAGTGCCATCAGGGGAAGATAAAGGGAGGAATAAAGAAGCCAAAAGCGGGCTTCACACATCACTCATCCAAACCGGGGGAATTAGTGTCTCCGCGGAGGAGGATAATCGGGGAGAAGAATCTAGAATCCCCTCTCCCCAAGGAAGGAAAAGGACCGCCTCTAAAGACTTGGAAACGAAGGTTTCCAAAACGAGGGAAGAAACCTTCGCTAGGGGGGCCTGCCCCGGAGGGCATCCTTACGATACAACACCCGTAAGTGAACAAGAGTACTTTGGTAAATATATCCTGCTTTATCTCCGAGGACAATAACCGAGACATATATCTTGCAGTCCGACTCGTAGCCCTTCTCGATAGAGTTCGTCTTCGGGGGATCTTCTTCTGGAGATGATGGAAAGAGAAACACCTCCCCCTGTCTCCCCACCTCCTGGGGCGGACGACCCTGAGGTGTCATTGAGGGAGTCCTGGATTAGGGGTCCTCGAATAGCCGGACTATATACTTTGGCGGACTGTTGGACTATGAAGATACAAGATTGAAGACTTCGTCCCGTGTCCATATGGGACTCTCCTTTGCGTGGAAGGCAAGCTTGACGATTTAGATATGTAGATCTCCTCCCTTGTAACCAACTCTGTGTAACCCTAGCCCCTCCGGTGTCTATATAAACCGGAGGGTTTTAGTCCGTAGGACAACAACAATCATACCATAGGCTAGCTTCTAGGGTTTAGCCTTTCCGATCTCGTGGTAGATGAACTCTTGTAATACTCATATCATCAAGATCAATCAAGCAGGAAGTAGGGTATTACCTCCATCGAGAGGGCCCGAACCTGGGTAAACATTGTGTCCCCCGCCTCCTGTTACCATCCGCCTTATACGCATAGTTCGAGACCCCCTACCCGAGATCCGTCGGTTTTGACACCGACATTGGTGCTTTCATTGAGAGTTCCACTGTGCCGTCACGGTAAGGCCTGATGGCTCGCCTTGTTGTCAGGGACATCATTACCTTTGGGGGAGCCCTGGCTGTAGGCCAAACTCTCCGATTAGGCGGCTTCGTCGTGACCGCCCCATCGGCTGTCGCGCCGACGATGACTTCTCGGGTCATCAAAAACAACCTCCACGTCGGCTCGGGATTCACCGAGCAGATGGATCCAATGGAGCTCTCTTCTTTGAATGAGCTGTTGGATCGCATCGCTGCCTTGGGAGTCGCTATGGATTATGATCGGATCGGGCTTAAACCCGACCAAAGGGAGATTAACTCTCCGCCGGTTACCCATCAGATAGCGGTGGTGGAGGAGCGATGCGGCGATTCTTCCTCTATTTTGAGGACAAACTATGTCCGGATTCCTGAGCTCTCCGAGCCGGATACCCGTCTACGGGAGGACATGGCCCAAGCTTCGAACCTGGAATCAAACAATGGGCTAGTACCGCTGGGCAACGTCCCAGAGCCCGAACTACCAAGCTCGGAAACTCCTTTGGGTCTCAGACCGGGCCAGGGTTTGGACTTAAATCTACCACCCACCCTCACATAAGTGATCTTTCCCATATTAGACAAGAGCCCAAAGAGACAGTACATCACTATTGGGCTAGATTCCTCCTTGCAATAAGCAAGGCGAAGGACTGTCGCGAGGAAGACGCAATTTCATTCATTTGCAAAAATTGCACGGACAAGGGAATCCTCAACGCCATAAGTCGCCGTGATATAACACACTTCGCTGACTTGGCGTCCATAGTATGGAAGTATTGTGCGATGGAAAGCACTTGGAAATCCCAAACAGAATTCTGGGATCCTCCAGCTCTAACTAAACCCTCTGTCCGAACTAAAAGGGTGTACTCTCGTAAGTCACCCAATCCAATTACAAAGAAGCCAAAACCCACTACAGGGCACGGAAACGGTATTGGAGGGATGGCTCAATGGGCCATGCAAAATTCACAGTACATCGGATACCATGCCAACACACAGCCTTAGAGCATGTTGGATACTCCGGCAGGTGGCCAGGAGCGGCGAGGATCTCCTCTTCAACAATACCGCAGAGCACCCTCCCGCGGAAAATAACAATACAGTACTGATAGTCTTTGAGACTTTCACCTCAAACAATAGGCGCAAGCGGGCACTTCGCAGCCTCGCCAAAGTCTGTGACGTCGTAGCGATAAATCCATGGAACGACACGGCCATAACCTTCAATGCCAGTGACGAACCTCAATTCCACACAGCCCGAGCTCCAGCCGCTTTGGTCCTTAGTCCAATTGTGGACAGCTTCCGGCTTACTAAAGTACTCATGGACGGTGGCAGCGGATTAAACCTCATCTATGAGGAGACTCTTAGAAAAATGGAAATAGACAAGAGCCGCATTGAGAAAAGCAGCACGACCTTTAGAGGAATCATCCCTAGTCGGGAGGCACGATGTGCGGGAAAAATCACACTAGATGTGGTATTCGGCACGCCAGAGAATTACAGGTCCGAAGAAATCACATTCCAAGTGGCCCCGTTTAGCAGTGGATACCACGCCCTTCTAGGGCGAGAGGCATTCACGATCTTCCAAGCTATACCCAATTACGGGTACATGAAGCTCAAGATGCCCGGTCCCAATGGAATCATCACTCTCGCTAGTGATCCGGACATAGCATTTAGTGCCGAAAACAAAACCGCCGCACTGGCCCTCGAAGCGTTGTTTGAAGCCCTCGCATCCGAAGAACTAACTACGTTGCGCTCTACAGTGGACAGGGACGACGTGATACTTGACAAAAGACCCAAGTCCACCTCTTTTAAACCAGCGGATGGAATAGTCAAATTCCAGGTCCACCCAACGGACCCTACAAAAACAACATCCATTGGGGCACAGCTGAACCCCACAATAGACGCTGCACTGCGGGAGTTCTTACGCAAGAATTGGGACATCTTCGCCTGGCATCCTTCATATATGCCAGGCATCCCACGCAGGCTAGCCGAGCATAGCCTAAACATTCTAAAGGAATACAAGTCGGTCAAGCAAACTCTTCGGCGTTTCCCCGAACCCAAGCGACAAGCCATGCGAGAAGAACTAGCCAAGTTACTCGAGGCCGGATTCATTAGAGAAATAAAACATCCGGACTGGCTAGCAAACCTAGTGATGGTACCAAAGAAGGACAAATCCTGGCGCCTATGTGTTGATTTTAAGGACCTTAACAAAGCTTGCCCAAAGGATCCCTTCCCCTCCCCCGCATTGACCAAATTATCGATGCTACCGCGGGACACGACTCATTGTGTTTCCTCGACGCATACTCCAGATACCATCAAATCAACATGGTGGAGCCCGATCAAGCCGCAATGACATTCATTACCCCATACGACCCCTTCTGTTTCAACACCATGCCTTTCGGGCTTAAAAACGCCGGTGCGACCTATCAACGCATGATTCAGACATGCCTGGAAGCACAAATCGGTAAAATAGTGGAGGCATACATAGACGATGTGGTGATTAAAACCAGACACATCGAATCTTTGATAGACGACTTGAGGCTCACGTTCGACAATCTCCGAACATATGACATTAAGCTCAATCGGAAAAATGCGTTTTCGGCGTACCCGCTGGAAAGCTCTTGGGCTTCATCATTTCCAACAGAGGAATTGAAGAAAATCCGGCTAAAATGCAAGCTCTGTCATAGTTGGCTATCCCAACAAACCTCAAGCAAATCCAGAAATTAACTGGATGCGTGGCTGCCTTAAGCCACTTTATCTCCCGATTGGGAGAAAAGGCATTACCTCTTTATCGCCTTCTTCGTCACACTGAACACTTCGAGTGGACGGACGCGGCTATGGCCGGATTGGAAGAAATAAAAGCTGCCTTGGCCAGCAACCCAATCTTGGCCGCGTCAAATATCGGCGAACCAATGATGTTATATATAGCGGCAACACACCAGGTTGTAAGCGCAGTGCTCGTCGTTGAACGAGAAACGGTTGGACATAAGTTACTGCTTTAAAAGCTGGTATACTATGTATCTACTGTCCTCACTCCATGCAAATCCCGCTACCCACATTATCAAAAGATAGCATACGCGGTCTTCATGGCATCCCGAAAACTATGACACCACTTTCAAGAGTGTTCAATTACGGTGGCCTCCGAGGTTCCACTCAACGACATTATAAACAACCGTGATGCCATGGGCCGGATTGCTAAATGGGCTATTGAGCTCCTCCCGTTCGACATATCTTACAAACCACGGCGAGCCATTAAGTCACAAGTACTGGCCGATTTCGTCGCCGAATGGACAGAAGCCAAACTCCCTAAAGAATACGACGCATACTCCAATTAGATCATGCACTTCGACGGCTCTAAAATGCTGGCGGGTCTGGGAGCAGGCGTCGTCCTGACATCCCCAACCGGAGATACAGTCCAATACGTACTCCAAATATTATACACAGACTCCAACAATGCAGCCGAATACGAGGCCCGGTTGCATGGTCTCTGGATGGCAGTCTCCATGGGCATTCAATGCCTAGAAGTGCGTGGGGATTCGAACCTCGCAATATCTCAAATAAATGGAGATTTTGATGCCAAGGACCCAAAAATGGCGGCTTATCGCAATGCCATCCTCAAAATGTTAGCTCGATTTGAGGGGCTCGAATTCCACCATGTGGTCCAAGAAAACAATAAAGCGGCGGATATCCTTGCCCGAATCGGTGCTAAGCGCGACCCTGTCCCACCTAATATCTTCTTGGAAAGGCTGTTTAAGCCATCCGTGGTGTGGGAAGGGGACACCGGCAAAAATAGCCCGGATCCGGCCACAACACTAGACCCCAAACACTCTGACGTAATCGGAGGCTCCGCCACCGAGATAACACCTTTGGCCCACGTGATTATGGCTGTCATCGCCCCGTGGACAGAACCCTTCTTGGCTTACCTAAATAGGCAAGAACTCCCTGGGGACCAAAATGAGGCATGTTGCATTGTGCGGCGGTCTAAAGCCTACAAGGTCCACGAGGGAGAGCTTTATAAGAAAAGCGGTACCGGAGTACTGCAAAGGTGCATCTCCGAGGAGGAAGGATGGCAACTTTTGGCAGAAATTCATGCTGGACTCGGCGGCCATCACGCCGCAGCTCGGGCCCTTGTAAGTAAGGCCTTCCGTACAGGTTTCTACTGGCCGACAGCTCGAGCAGACGCACATGATCTCGTTCAACATTGCGTCGGTTGCCAGCTCTTTACAAACCAAAGCCATATGCCACCCACCTCCCTCCAAACAATCCCCATTACTTGGCCCTTCGCGGTCTGGGGGATTGATATGGTTGGACCCCTTAAAGGAGGAAGCCATAAGAAAAAGTACCTATTGGTCATGGTGGATAAATTCACCAAATGGATAGAAGCCAAACCAGTTAAAACGGCCGAATCCGGACCAGTGATAGAGTTCATATCCGGGGTTGTACACCGCTACGGTGTCCCCTATTGTGGTAACGATTCCGACAATAAGAGAGGGGTAGGATAAAGGAGCATGATCTATCGAGATGCATATGGGTGACACGATGGTTTTAGCGAGTTCGGTCTCTCATGGTGGAGATAACAACCCTACGTCTCATGCTCCGGAGAGGCTTTGTTTTATCTTAGTATGTATCCGGAGATTACAATGAGAGGAGAACGGATCCCCGTAGTCCTGAGACTAATGGTGAAAAAGAGAGAGAGAGATGGAAGAAAAAAGCCCCCTAGTCTAGTGGTGGGGGTGGCTTATATAGAGTGCGCCACCCCCTCACCCCTTATGTTACACGGTGGAGCATCAATGCCATAATGCCTCCCCACTACAAAACCGTCATGCTGACTATTGGTCTTTGCATATCCGAGTGAGTTACATGGCCGAGTGGAATGAGCTCGTCGAGTGAAGTACCATGCTCCGAGTGGTTGTTGCTGTCCGAGTGACTTTCAAGTTGTGGTACATCTGGATAGCGATCTGGCCCAGGGGCCCAGTACAAAGTATACAGTGTCCATGGGTAGGGCCTTTAGGTCAGGCCTGTTACCCTACCCATAATACATGTCCTTGTCATTAGCCCCCGAATCGGTCGAGGTTGAGCGGGTCGAGTCGAGGTGAATTCCTAGATGAGTCAAGTGCTACGGAGGCACTTATGAACTCCCTCTGGTCACCCGACGATCTTATCTCCATGTTGTGCCTTGACGGATTCAAGACTGCATGGTGTCTGAGTGAAATGAGCTCAAATGGGTCCGCGGAGGAGCGTTAAACTCACCTTATAGCAATTTTTTTGGAGTGATTTGGAGCTGGTCCTACATCGAGTAACTGATTACTCGGAATTTCTTCACGCCTGGAATGTGTCTTTTTTTGTTGTTTGGCCGTCACTCGGACCGGGCGGACCATTCCGAGTGGATACCATTCCAGTGGGGGCACGCTGAGTGCACCCACTGGGTGTAGTCCCCGAGACTGCCGTCGACTGCGGGCAGTCGGCGGGGGTCTGAGAACTAAAAATCTTCTTAGCTAGTACTGATCGAACTTGTTCTTCTCTGACTCGGAGGTCGGGTAATTCTGGAGCTGGTTTTGCATCGAGCAAAATGTTTCTTTCTGAGTTCTCTTTCAGTGGGGGCACGCTGAGTGCACCCACTGGGTGTAGTCCCCGAGCCTCTGTCGGACTAGATGAGTCTGGCAGAGGGTTTAAGTCTCCTCGTAAACCTCCATGCAGTCGGCATGGTAAATATCTTTGTCTGAAATTGAGTCAATTGGATGGATCTTCAAGCACTTGGCATGGTAAATAAGCTCAGCCTGGAGCTGAGTCAGTCGAACTGATCTTCGTGCACTTGGCACTATAAATAAATTCAACCTGGAACTTGGTCAAGCAGGTGAGCCTTTGTGCTCTCGGCACGAGGAATGAATTCGGCCTTGAAACTACCAACTGTAGAAAAATGCTGGACACTCCAGGGAGTAACCGTTCCAGTAGTACTTCTTATATGAACCGTCATGTTTTGCATGAAGGGGGTATTTGTAAGAGTACATTGTATCCGAAGAGGAGTTTTGTTTTCAGCCCTTTGCATGAAAGGGGCATTTTTCCGAGTGGACGTGCTTCCCGACTAATCAGAGTATGTTGACTGCGAGGAAAAACTTGGTGGCACTCGTATGTCTCCCGGAGGAGATAGACTAGTGGTCTGACATGGACGTGCCATGAAACCCGAATGGCGAGGCTAGTGTGTGGGCTGACTCTCCGTAGAGATGCCACTCATTATCCCAGGGGAACACCAGCACATGCCATCTCTGAGTCCAAGTTTGTGAAACTAACGCCTTGGAGCCTAGGATAAGGGCCAAGTGTATCCGTAGAGGAGTGTCATTTTCACCCTTTTGCAGTCCTGAAGATGACTTCAAGAAATGATTTGGGCGATCGTCCGAGTGGACAGTACTACCCTTATAGATTTTCGGCGGAACGAGCATGTATGGTTAGAAAGATATTCCTGATGTGATCAATGGGTTGATCGAATGGGCATAACCCCTGAGGGCAACATGGCCAATGGATGTGCGTAGCCCCCGAGTGATGCTCGAAAGAGGTAAGGTTGCTACAGAGTGTGATATAAGGTTTGATCATATGAGTAACTTAGTCATTCCCGTGTTGAGGGTGTAGAGGTAAAGACATGTCCAACTGATGGTGACGCACGAGGTGCCCGAGGGGCGATGATATGTACAACTGAGTGATGACGCGTGGAGCGGCCGAGTGGTGAAGACGTGCCCAACCGAGTGGCGACACGCGGGACGACCGAGTCATGATGTGCGAGGTGGTCGAGTGATGAAGACGTGCGCAACTGAGTGGCAACACGTGGGGCGGCTGAGTGGTGAAGATGTGCACAACCGAGAGGCGACGCGCGGAGCGGCCGAGTGGTGAAGACGTGCACAACCGAGTGGAGACATGCGGGATGGCCGAGTGAGGATGCGCGAGGTGGCCGAGTGAAGGACTACGTGTCCAGCCAAGTGGTGATGCGCGGGGACGGACGAGTGAGGATGCGCGAGGTGGCCGAGTGACGACGCACAGGGCAGCCGAGTGAAAGATTGCGTGTCCAGCCAAGTGGCTGAAACGGTCTTCGAAGGAGTTAGCCAGATGCTTTCGAATCTAATGTAGCGAAGAGGTCGATGTAGTGTGGTTGCGACGCAACAAGACCGGCATGACAACTGAGTCTGAGTAGGAATGAAGATGGCGCGCAGAGCGTCTGGGTGATTATAAAACTTGTCAAAGTGGCGGATCGAATACACTTGTTGAAGAGAAGGATCTAACTGGTGATGAAGTACTCGACCACTCAGGAGAGTGTCATTCCAAATGAGATGCAGCCCCCGAGTGCCGCGTAGCCCCCGGGTGTACTACATGCTTCGACAACGGACATGTCGGAATACGAGAAATATAGTTTTGAATGGATGATTTGCAATTCATCGAGCCGGACTCGGGTAAAGATGAGGAGAAGCTTCCAAGTGATGCTCGAAAGAGGCAAACTCGCAAAGGGGTGAAGTGTGAAGTTTAATTATAAAAGGACTTATCTGTCTCATGCCTGACGACGAGGTCTATATCATTGATACGATGCATAGGATTCCACAGAGGGGTTGGCCGGATGTGTTTGAAGTCAATAGAGCGACAAGGTCGGTGTTGTGGTGCTCTAGGACCGGTACGGTGACCAAGTCCGAGCAGCGATGAAGTTGGCGCATAGGGCCGTCGAGTGATCATGTAACTTGTGTAAAAAAGGCACAAGCCAATGAAATAATTTCTCGAGGAAATTTGATGTGTGCTAAAATGATTTGTGTGAATAACACCCATAGACACCCACTGGGAGTGCAAGGGGCTTGATGGTTAACCAACAAGAGTCTGAAAGAGCGAAGGATTCGAACTTGTCGAAGTGACGGATCCGACTGAATTCGTTGGAGTGCTGGCTCAAGTAAAACGGAAGTGTACTATTCCGACTGAGTTGCAGCCCCCGAGGACCGATGCAAACTCGAAATGAAGAACACATGATATTCATGAATGACGTATGCGAAAAAATAGATGTTGGACTCGGGAGTCACATAACCAGTGCTAAGCCAGTATGTGGAAATAAGCAGCCGAGCGTAGAGGTATACTCGGTGGCGTGGCCTCCAAGTGAACGTGATGTGTGAATTACAGGATACTCGGGAATGCGGAAATAACAGAATGTAGTGCATGTAGAATAACTTAGCAGTCTGAAGGTGCGCGAGTGGCCGACTGTGAAGATGTGTTCACCCGATGGCGATGCGCGGGGAGGCCGAGAGGTGATGAGGTGACGAACCGATGGCGACGCGCGGGACGGCTGAGTGGTGATGAGGTGACCAACCGATGGCAACGCGCGGGGCGGACGAGTGGTGATGAGGTCACCAACCGATGGCGACGCGCGGGGCGACCGAGTGGTGATGAGGTGACTAACCGGTGGTAACGCGCAGGACGGACGAGTGGTGATGAGGTGACCAACTGATGGCGACGCGCGGGGTGGCCGAGTGGTGATGAGGTGACCAACCGATGACGACGCGCGAGGCGGCCGAGTGGTGATGAGGTGACCAACCGATGGCGACGTGCGGGGCGGCCGAGTGGTGATGAGGTGACCAACCGATGGCGACGCGCGTGGCGGCCGAGTGGTGATGAGGTGACCAACCGAGTGGCGACGCGCGGGGCGGCCGAGTGGTGATGAGGTGACCAACCGATGGCGACACGCGGGGCGGCCGAGTGGTGATGAGGTGACCAACCGAGTGGCGACGCACGGAGCGGCCGGATGGTTATGAGGTGACCAACCGAGTGGCAACGCATGGGGCGGCCGAGTGGTGATGAGGTGACCAACTGAGTGGCGACGCACGGAGCGGCCGAATGGTTATGAGGTGACCAACCGATGGCGACGCGTGGGGCGGCCGGATGGTTATGAGGTGACCAACCGAGTGGAGACGCACGGAGCGGCCAAATGGTTATGAGGTGACCAACCGAGTGGAGACGCACGGAGCGGCCGAGTGGTGATGAGGTGACCAACCGAGTGGAGACGCACGGAGCGGCCGAATGGTTATGAGGTGACCAACCGATGGCGACGCGTGGGGCGGCCGAGTGGTGATGAGGTGACCAACCGATGGTGACGCGCGGAGCGGCCGATTGGTTATGAGGTGACCAACCGATGGTGACGCGCGGGGCGGCCGAATGGTTATGAGGTGACCAACCGAGTGGCGACGCACGGAGCGGCCGGATGGTTATGAGGTGACCAACCGAGTGGCGACGCACGGTGCGGCCGAGTGGTGATGAGCGGAGCGGCCGAATGGTTATGAGGTGACCAACCGATGGCGACGCGCGGGGCGGCCGGATGGTTATGAGGTGACCAACCGATGGCAAGTTGATGAAGATGTGTCGAATGGTAGCATCCCGCGGAGTGACGATGCGTGGAACGCCGGAGTCGAGTGGTCGCGACCCGCAGAGTGACGATGCGCGGTCCCGCGGATTGACGATGCGTGGAGCGCCGGAGTCGAGTGGTCGCGTGGTCGAGTGGTCGCGTCCCACGGAGTGACGATTTGCGGAGCATCAGAGTCTAGCAAGTTGATGAAGATGTGTCCATCTCAGCGGCGACGCGCGGGGCGGTCAAACGGGCAAGTTGACAAAGATGTGCCCAATTTAGCGGCGACGCGCGGGGCGGCCAAACGGATAGGTTGATGAAGTCGCGCCCAACTGAGCGACGACGCGCAGGGCAGCCGAGTGAAGTAGACGTGTCCCGTGAAGTAACGATATGCGGGGCATGCGTGTGAAGTAGATGCATCCCGCGAAGTGACGATGCGCGGGACAGCCGGGTGGCTATGCGCGGGACGAAAGATTAGTGTAGACGCGTCCGACTAGGTGACATCCGACTGATGACAACACGCGGGTGGCCGAGTCACTGCACGTTTGTTGTCTGGATGTAAAGAGTTAGCCTGCAGATCAGTAGTTCGAGTGGGAGTATAAACATGAATCTCTAGTTATATACGAATATAAAAAACTTATCTGCACGTCGTCGTGTTAGTCGCTCAAAACGAAACATTCATTCAAGTGAACTGCTATCCGGGGTCCACGACGGGCGAGTGACCCTGCACGTTAGTAGCAAGTATATCCACGAATATTGTTTTGCTGGACTAAAGTGTCCCTGCACGGATTGCTATTTTGCAAGGATTAAAGACCAGGGATGGTTATGCATGCATGCACAATTAACCGGCGCAGGAACCGCGGAAGTTTTGGCTGCAGTAAATAGGTAATTGGTGCTTAAAAATACTCACCTAATTGGCCGCTTAATGAGGTGATTAGCTTGACAAAATGGTAACTCGCCCATGAATTGCACTTGGGTCAAGTGAGTTTGCCAATTGAGTGCATGCATGCACCAACAATACCAAACGGGAGTGCATGGAAGCGTGCCTGGGTCAACCCGGGTGGAGCATGCAAAGATACGTGCATGCGCGACATAACTTTTTGGTACGGACGCATCTAGCGGTAATTACCCATAACAGGGCATGCAAAGAGACTGTGTATGCAGAAAGAGAGAGCGCACCCTGTGCAGAAGAAAAGAGGAGGTGGAGCACCGTGCGATGACCATTAATTGGCAGCCGTAATTAGGCGCTCACTCCATGGAGTAACTGGCGTTGGAGGAAATCCATACCTAATTGGTCGCTTAATGAGGCGATCACCTCAACGAAACGACCAACACACTACACGAAGAATTATGAAGCTCACGTTATGCAATATGGATTGTGGGGTACGTACTCTCCAATGCAGATGATGCAGACGAAGGAGACGCATGTGGCAGGGTAGCATGTGCTACCGGTGATGTAGGCAAGGGCCGGCGAGCGTGCCGCTTAGTGGCACCTGTGGTGCAGGGCCACAGAGCGCACCACAAGGCGGGCGAGCATGGCGATGGGCCAGCAAGTGCGGCGCAGGGCCGGTCGAGCACGGCGTAACACTTCACCGCTCCAATGGTCGAACGGGTCCGATCTCCTCGCCCACTCGTCCGCATGTGCATCGGCCATGCGCGAGAGAGCGGCGACGGTGTTCGCAGACGAGATCGAAGATGACGAGTGAACGGTGCAGAAGCGCAACGTGATTGAAGAAATAACCATCCACATCATGGCTCAATAGACGCCATGCCCCAAGGTGGGCGCCAACTGTCGTGGTAACGATTCCGACAATAAGAGAGGGGTAGGATAAAGGAGCATGATCTATCAAGATGCATATGGGTGACACGGTGGTTTTAGCGAGTTCGGGCCTCTCACGGTGGAGATAACAACCCTACGTCTCGTGCTCCGAAGAGGCTTTGTTTTATCTTACTATGTATCCGGAGATTACAATGAGAGGAGAACGGATCCCCATAGTCCTGAGACTAATGGTGAAAAAGAGAGAGAGATGGAAGAAAAAAGCCCCCCTAGTCTAGTGGTGGGGGTGGCTTATATAGAGTGTGCCACCCCCTCACCCCTTATGTTACACGGTGGAGCATCAATGCCATAATGCCTGCCCACTACAAAACCGTCATGCTGACTATTGGTCTTTGCATATCTGAGTGAGTTACTGATGTCTACTACGCAACCTTCTTCTTGTAGACGTTGTTGGGCCTCCAAGTGCAGAGGTTTGTAGGACAGTAGCAAATTTCTCTCAAGTGGATGACCTAAGGTTTATCAATCCGTAGGAGACGTAGGATGAAGATGGTCTCTCTCAGGCAACCCTGCAACCAAATAACAAAGAGTCTCTTGTGTCCCCAACACACCCAATACAATGGTAAATTGTATAGGTGCACTAGTTCGGCGAAGAGATGGTGATACAAGTGGTATATGGATAGTAGATAATAGTATTTGTAATCTGAAATTATAAAAACAGCAAGGTAACTAATGGTAAAAGTGAGCGTAAACGGTATTGCAATGATAGTAAACAAGGCCTAGGGTTCATACTTTCGCTAGTGCAAGTTCCCTCAACAATAATAACATAATTGGATCACATAACTTTTCCTCAACATGCAACAAAGAGTCACTCCAAAGTCACTAATAGCGGAGAACGAACGAAGAGATTATGGTAGGGTACGAAACCACCTCAAAGTTATTCTTTCCAATCAATCCGTTGGGCTATTCCTATAAGTGTCACAAACAGCCCTAGAGTTCGTACTAGAATAACACCTTAAGACACAAATCAACCAAAACCCTAATGTCACCTAGATACTCCAATGTCACCTCAAGTATCCATGGGTATGATTATACGATATGCATCACACAATCTCAGATTCATCTATTCAACCAACACAAAGGACCTCAAAGAGTGCCCCAAAGTTTCTACCGGAGAATCACGATGAAAACGTGTGCCAACCCCTATGCATAGGTTGATGGGCGGAACCCGCAAGTTGATCACCAAAACATACATCAAGTGAATCACGTGATATCCCATTGTCACCACAGATATCCACGGCAAGACATACATCAAGTGTTCTCAAATATTTAAAGACTCAATCCAATAAGATTACTTCAAAGGGGAAACTCAATTCATTACAAGAGAGTAAAGGGGGAGGAGAAACATAATATCCAACTATAATAGCAAAGCTCGCGATACATCAAGATCGTGCCAAATCAAGAACACGAGAGAGAGATCAAACACATAGCTACTGGTACATACCCTCAGCCCCGAGGGAGAACTACTCCCTCCTCGTCATGGAGAGCATCGGGATGATGAAGATGGCCACCGGAGAGGGATTGCCCCCTCCGACAAGGTGCCGGAACGGGTCTAGATTGGCTTTCGGTGGCTACGGAGGCTTCTGGCGGCGGAACTCCCGATCTAATCTCCGTTCTGGAAGTTTTACGATACGTAGGTATATATGGGTACAAGGGGTACGTCGGTGGACCGAAGGGGGGGCCACGAGGCAGGGGGCGCGCCCCCTACCCTCGTGAGCACCTCCTTCATCTTCTGACATAGGGTCCAAGTCTATCCGGTAGATTTCCTTCCAAAAATAACTTCTCCAGTTGATTTCGTTCCGTTTTGACTCCGTTTGATATTCCTTTTCCTCGAAACACTGAAATAGGCATAAAACAGCAAATCTGGGCTGGGCCTCCGGTTAATAGGTTACTCCCAAAAATAATATAAAAGTGGAAAATAAAGCCCAATATTGCCCAAAATAGTAGATAATATAGCATGGAGCAATCAAAAATTATAGATACGTTGGAGACGTATCAACATCCCCAAGCTTAATTCCTGCTCGTCCTTGAGTAGGTAAATGATAAAAAGATAATTTTTGTTGTGGAATGCTAGTTGGCATAATTTCAATGTAATTATTCTTACTTGTGATATGAATATTCAGATCCATAAGATTCAAGACAAAAGTTCATATTGACATAGAAATAATAATACTTCAAGCATACTAACTAAGCAATTATGTCTTCTCAAAATAACATGGCCAAAGAAAGCTATCCCTACAAAATCATATAGTCTGGCTATGCTCCATCTTCACCACACAAAATATTTAAATCATGCACAACCCCGATGACAAGCCAAGCAATTGTTTCATACTTTTAATGTTCTCAAACTTTTTCAATCTTCACGCAATACATGAGCGTGAGCCATGGACATAGCACTATAGGTGGAATAGAATGGTGGTTGTGGAGAAGACAAAAAGGGAGAAGATAGTCTCACATCGACTAGGTGTATCAACGGGCTATGGAGATGCCCATCAATAGATATCAATGTGAGTGAGTAGGGATTGCCATGAAACGGATGCACTAGAGCTATAAATGTATGAAAGCTCAACAAAAGAAACTAGTGGGTGTGCATCCAACTCGCTTGCTCACGAAGACCTAGGGCATTTTGAGGAAGCCCATCATTGGAACATACAAGCCAAGTTCTATAATTAAAGATTCCTACTAGGATATGAAAGTGACAACATAGGAGACTCTCTATCATGAAGATCATGGTGCTACTTTGAAGCACAAGTGTGGTAAAAGGATAGTAGCATTGCCCCTTCTCTCTTTTTCTCTCATTTTTTGGGCCTTATCTTTTCTTATGGCCTCTTTTCTTTTTTTTATTTGGGCTTCTTTGGCTTCTTTTATTTATTTATTTTCGTCCGGAGTCTCATCCCGACTTATGGGGGAATCATAGTTTCCATCATCCTTTCCTCACTGGGACAATGCTCTAATGATGATGATCATCACACTTTTATTTTCTTACAACTCAAGAATTACAACTCGATACTTAGAACAAGATATGACTCTATATGAATGCCTCCGGTGGTGTACCGGGATGTGCAATTATGCATGAGTGACATGTATGAAAGAATTATGAACGGTGGCTTTGCCACAAATAAGATGTCAACTACATGATCATGCAAGCAATATGACAATGATGAAGGGTGTCATAATAAACGGAACAGTGGAAAGTTGCATGGCAATATATCTCGGAATGGCTATGGAAATGCCATAATAGGTAGGTATGGTGGCTGTTTTGAGGAAGGTATATGGTGGGTTTATGGTACCGGTGAAAGTTGCGCGGTACTAGAGAGGCTAGCAATGGTGGAAGGGTGAGAGTGCGTATAATCCATGGGCTCAACATTAGTCGTAAAGAACTCACATACTTATTGCAAAAATCTATTATTTATTGAAACAAAGTATTATGCGCATGCTCCTAGGGGGATAGATTGGTAGGAAAAGACCATCGCTCGTCCCCGACCGCCACTCATAAGGAAGGCAATCAATAAATAAATCATGCTCCGACTTCATCACATAACGGTTCGCCATACGTGTATGCTATGGGAATCACAAACTTCAACACAAGCATTTCTCAAATTCACAACTACTCAACTAGCATGACTCTAATATTACCATCCTCATATCTCAAAACAATCATCAAGTATCAAACTTCTCTTAGTATTCAACACACTCATAAGAGAATTTTATTATTCTTGAATACCTAGCATATTAGGATTTTAAACAAATTACCATGCTATTTAAGACTCTCAAAATAATCTAAGTGAAGCATGAGAGTTCATCTATTTCTTCAAAATAAAACTACCACCATGCTCTAAAAGGTATAAGTGAAGCACTAGAGCAAATGACAAACTACTCCGAAAGATATAAGTGAAGATCAATGAGTAGTCGAATAATTATGCAACTATGTGAAGACCCTCTAACATTTTAGAATTTCAGATCTTGATACTTTACTCGAACAGCAAGCAAAGCAAAATAAAATGACATTCTAAGAATGGCAAACATCATGTGAAGAAGCAAAAACTTAGGATCAACCGAAACTAACCGATAGTTGTTGAAGAAGAAAGGTGGGATGCCAACCGGGGCATCCCCAAGCTTAGACGCTTGAGACTTCTTGAAATATTATCTTGGGGTGCCTTGGGCATCCCCAATCTTGAGCTTTTGTGTCTCCTTAATTCCTCTCATATCACGGTCTCCCTAAATCTCAAAAGCTTCATCCACACAAAACTCAACAAGGACTCGTGAGATAAGTTAGTATAAACCATTGCCAAAACCTTATCATACTCTACTGTAGCAAATCACTAAAATTATTATTCAACATTTCATACTAAATGCCTCTGCATATTTAATAGTCCTATCCTCAAATAGAATCATTAAAGAAGCAAACATATGCAAACAATGCAAACATAACAGCAATCTGCCTAAACAGGATAGTCTGTAAAGAATGCAGCAACATCCAGACTTCCCTAGCTCCAAAAATTATGAAAGAAAATTCCCACTGTATTAAATTTATCAGAGCTTAATATGCAAAAGGTTTCAACATTTTATCACATTCTGAATTTTCTAGGGAATTATTGGAACAGCGGTAAACTTTCTGTTTTCAAACAGCAACATGTATACTTGTAACATAGGCATAGTAAAGGCTATAAATGCCACTTTTATTGAAATAAAAGATGCAAGACAATGTTCTAAATAACAGCAAGAAAATCCTAACAAAATAAATTGACGCTCCAAGAAAAACACATATCATGTGGCGAATAAAAATATAGCTCCAAGTAAAGTTACAGATGAACGGAGACGAAAGAGGGGATGCCTTCCGGGGCATCCCCAAGCTTAGGCTCTTGGTTGTCCTTGAATATTACCTTGGGGTGCCTTGGTCATCCCCAATCTTAGGCTCTTGCCACTCCTTATTCCATAGTCCATCAAATCCTTACCCAAAACTTGAAAACTTCACAACACAAAACTTAACAAAAAACTCGTAAGCTCCGTTAGTATAAGAAAGTAAATCACCACTTCAAGGTACTGTAATGAACTCATTCTTTATTTATATTGGTGTTAAAACTACTGTATTCCAACTTCTCTATGGTTTATAAACTATTTTACTAGCCATAGATTCATCAAAATAAGTAAACAATACACGAAAAACAGAATCTGTCAAAAACAGAACAGTCTGTAGTAATCTGGATCAAACGTATACTTCTTGAACTCATAAAATTCTCAAATAAATTTCTGGACCTGAGGAATTTATCTATTAATAATATGAAAAAAAATTAACTAAATATCACTCTCCAAATAAAAATGTCAGCAATTCTCGTGAGCGCTAAAGTTTCTGTTTTTGACAGCATGATCAACAAGACTTTCCCAAAGTCTTCCCAAAGATTCTACTTGGCACAAATACTAATTAAAAGCATAAAACCACATCTAAACAGAGGCTAGATGGATTATTTATTATTAAACAGGAACAAAAATCAAGGAGCTAAAATAAAATTGGGTTGCCTCCCAACAAGCGCTATCGTTTAACGCCCCTAGCCAGGCATGATGATTTCAATGATGCTCACATAAAGGATAAGAATTGAAACATAAAGAGAGCATCATGAAGAATATGAATAGCACATTTAAGTCTAACATACTTCCTATGCATAGGGATTTTGTGAGCAAACAACTTACGGGAACAATAATCAACTTGCATAGGAAGGTAAAACAAGCACAACTTCAAAACTTTAAGCACATAGAGAGGAAACTTGATATTATTGCAATTCCTACAAGCATATATTCCTCCCTCATAATAATTTTCAGTAGCATCATGACTGAATTCAACAATATAACCAGCACCTAAAGCATTCTTTTTATGATCTACAAGCATAGAAAATTTACTACTCTCCACATAAGCAAAATTCTTCTCTTTCGGGATTGTGGGAGTATCATAAGAGACTTGAATATTATAAATTGTTTCCACATTAAAAGAGTAATGTTCAGAAAAGGGGTAACCATAATAATAACAAGTTTTATAAATATAATCCTCACTACTTTTTATAGCATATGTATCATCACAATAATTATCATAAGTAGGAGGCCTGTTATTATCATTATGAATTTGCATATCAAAACTTGGGAGACTAAAAATATAATCTTCATTAAGCGTAGCATCCCCAAGCTTGGGACTTTTCGTATCATAAGCATAATCACTCTCATCATTAATAGTATAGATAGCACTGATAGTATAGCAATTGTTATATTCTTCCAAGCAAGTGCGAAAAAGATTTTCAAGATCATAAGAAGTATCATTATCTTCCACAATTATATTTTCATGAGGCACAATAGTAATAGGAGCAACTTTATTTGGGAGAGATACCTTTTTACCTCTCTTCCTTTTTCTTTTCTTCTTCTTCACCACATCATGTGTGGGTTCAATCCTCTTTTTGGAGCTCCTTATTAATGAGATTGGTTGAATAGGAGGCTCCTCCTCGTTGCCTGATTCATCATAAGAAATAATAGGAGGATATTGTGAAGTCTCTTCCCTTTCACTAGTATTCTCTTCATCTTCTAATTGTTTTCTTTTCTTTATGTAGTTGGCAATATAAGGATTATCAATGCAATTCACCGCACAATACATATAAATTTTCTCTAGATCAAAATCAAGAACTCTATCAAGATTAAACTTTGGAATACCCTCAGTTATACGTTTCATTTCTTCATAACCCAAAAGAAGGCTAAGGTCTTTATGATGCTCAAGGGTAATCAAATTATCACAATGTTTGTACATGACTTGATCATGAAACAAATAACATTGGAGCTTTAAATGACCATGTTCATAGCAAAGTTCACAAGGGGCACGAAAAATATCGAATCTTTCGGCACATTCATCTAGGCTTTCTTGCAACGATTTGGTTTCAAGTACTTATGCCTCTTGCAATATCTATCTTCCCTATTTGGTGTGTACTTGCAAATCTAGTCTACTCCACAGAAATTGACATGTTTATAGGAGTTATTTTCATCATAACTAGTGCAATCATCATTAGCATCATGGATATTCAAGGAACTCATACTAACAACATTGCAATCATGCTCATCATTCAAATATTTAATGCCAAACATTTTATAGATTTCTTCTTCTAGCACTTGAGCACAATTATCCTTTCCATCATACTCACGAAAGATATTAAAAAGGTGAAGCGTATGAGACAAACTTAATTCCATTTTTTTATAGTTTTTATAAACTAAACTAGTGATAAAACAAGAAACTAAAAGACTCGATTGCAAGATCAAAAGATATACCTTCAAGCACTCACCTCCCCGGCAACGGCGCCAGAAAAGAGCTTGATGTCTACTACCCAACCTTCTTCTTGTAGACGTTGTTGGGCCTCCAAGTGCAGAGGTTTGTAGGATAGTAGCAAATTTCCCTCAAGTGGATGACCTAAGGTTTATCAATCCGTAGGAGGCGTAGGATGAAGATGGTCTCTCTCAAGCAACCCTGCAACCAAATAACAAAGAGTCTCTTGTGTCCCCAACATACCCAATACAATGGTAAATTGTATAGGTGCACTAGTTCGGCGAAGATATGGTGATACAAGTGGTATATGGTTAGTAGATAATAGTATTTGTAATCTGAAATTATAAAAACAACAAGGTAACTAATGGTAAAAGTGAGCGTAAACGGTATTGCAATGATAGTAAACAAGGCCTAGGGTTCATACTTTCGCTAGTGCAAGTTCCCTCAACAATAATAACATAATTGGATCACATAACTTTCCCTCAACATGCAACAAAGAGTCACTCAAAAGTCACTAATAGCGGAGAACGAACGAAGAGATTATGGTAGGGTACGAAACCACCTCAAAGTTATTCTTTCCAATCAATCCGTTGGGCTATTCCTATAAGTGTCACAAACAGCCCTAGAGTTCGTACTAGAATAACACCTTAAGATGAAAATCAACCAAAACCCTAATGTCACCTAGATACTCCAATGTCACCTCAAGTATCCGTGGGTATGATTATACGATATGCATCACACAATCTCAGATTCATCTATTCAACCAACACAAAGGACCTCAAAGAGTGCCCGAAAGTTTCTACCGGAGAATCACGACGAAAACGTGTGCCAACCCCTATGCATAGGTTCATGGGCGGAACCCGCAAGTTGATCACCAAAACATACATCAAGTGAATCACGTGATATCCCATTGTCACCACAGATATCCACGGCAAGACATACATCAAGTGTTCTCAAATCTTTAAAGACTCAATCCGATAAGATTACTTCAAAGGGAAAACTCAATTCATTACAAGAGAGTAGAGGGGGAGGAGAAACATAAGATCCAACTATAATAGCAAAGCTCACGATACATCAAGATCGTGCCAAATCAAGAACACGAGAGAGAGAGAGATCAAACACATAGCTACTGGTACATACCCTCAGCCCCGAGGGAGAACTACTCCCTCCTTGTCATGGAGAGCACCGGGATGATGAAGATGGCTACTGGAGAGGGATTGCCCCCTCCGGCAGGGTGCCGGAACGGGTCTAGATTGGCTTTCGGTGGCTACGGAGGCTTCTGGCGGCAGAAATCCCGATCTAATCTCCATTCTGGAAGTTTTACGATACATAGGTATATATGGGTACAAGGGGTACGTCGGTGGACTGAACGGGGGGGCCACGAGGCAGGGGGCGCGCCCCAGGGGGTTGGGCGCACCCCCTACCCTCATGAGCACCTCCTTCATCTTATGACGTAGGGTCCAAGTCTATCCGGTAGGTTTCCTTCCAAAAATAACTTCTCCATTTGATTTCGTTCCGTTTTGACTCCGTTTGATATTCCTTTTCCTCGAAACACTGAAACAGGCATAAAACAGCAAATCTGGGCTGGGCCTCCGGTTAACAGGTTAGTCCCAAAAATAATATAAAGTGGAAAATAAAGCCCAATATTGCCCAAAACAATAGATAATATAGCATGGAGCAATCGAAAATTATAGATATGTTGGAGACGTATCAGTTACACGGCCGAGTGGAATGAGCTCGTCGAGTGAAGTGCTGTGCTCCGAGTGGTTGTTGTTGTCCGAGTGACTTTCAAGTTGCGGTACATCTGGACGGCGATCTGGCCCAGGGGCCCAGTACAAAGTATACGGTGTCCATGGGTAGGGCCTTTAGGTCAGGCCTGTTACCCTACCCCCAATACATGTCCTCGTCATCCCCCACAGTATCATCATCGATAATGGCTCGAACTTTACAGCCGATGAGGTAAAAACTTGGTGCGGCAACATGGGCATTAAGCTCGATTATGCATCCGTCTATCACCCTCAAACTAACGGTCAAGTCGAATGAGCAAATGGTCTTATAATGAGCGGCATTAAACCCAGACTAGTGCAGTCCTCGAAAGAATCAGATACACACGGAGTCGAGGAGCTCGACTCCGTACTATGGGGGCTGTGGACCACGCCAAATCGCACTACTGGATACACACCTTTCTTTATGGTGTACGGCGTAGAGGCGGTACTGCCCTGCGACATCATTCATGACTCACCTCGCGTGCGCATGTACGAAGAGAAAGAAGCCGAGCTACATCTGCAGGACAATTTGGACGCCCTGGAGGAGGAGCGTGATGTGGTAAAAGCCCGATCCACATTCTATCAACAACAGGCTCAACGATATCAAAGCAGAGAAGTACGGGCCAAAACTTATAATGTTGGCAAACTCTTTCTACGCCTACCAGAGAAGAAAAAGGACAAGCTCAAACCCAAATGGGAAGGTCCCTTCATTATTGACAAAGTTCTGACCAGCGGAGCGTACCGTCTGCGGGATGCATCGGACAATCGACTCGAGCCAAACCCATGGAATGCGGCCAGACTCCGAAGGTTCTACGCCTAGTGCCGGACTCTGTGTTCATCTCCTTACCTCCGTCAATTTTTATATACATTCATTATCTATATTTTCTGTCTTTCTTCCTTTTCTTCACGGCCTTCAAAGGTTAAACTGTGTCTTGATTGCACAATTTGTATGCGCTAAGCGCGCTCATTATACCTGGGGGCTTCTTATACAGAAGCTGAATATAATTATGATCCGGACTTTATGCCTGCTGCGCATGTGTTATTTTTACACATGCACCTTTTCTTTGCCATTATATCCATCGATATGACTTAAGTTTTGGCCAAGCTGGGTTGCCTGGCTCTTGTGTTTATGCCCTACGTTCCCGTTAATTAAGCTAGGGCAGAAGGGGAGCACCTCTGCGATTGTTACTGCCGGGTCAGCCGGACATGTACCTCAGACTGGGTGAAGCCGATAGCTAGCATTCTTAAGGGAATATTCGGCCGACGAACAAAGGATGACTTTTTTACTTATTAGAATACATACCCCCAGATGTTTATATCCCGCGTCTCTTGTCGCAGTTCAGACATGCACATTAATGCATGCGTACCCAGGGAAAGGAACCCTTAACAGAACTATTCTCCCTGGAAGATGTTTCTTACTATCCATGTAATATAATATAACTAGTTGGGTACTTGTCTGTTCAAGCACTTATGACCCCTACGCCTGGTTTCCACACGTACCCCAGTTTTTACATAACTGAGTGGGTATTCGGATACACTCTGGACTGTCGGGTCCGGAGGTCGAAGCGAAAAGGTCTGCCATGACAAATGATTTATAATCCGGCTAGGGACAATACATGTCACTCGAAGAACACAATCATTCTTCTTCTATACCATCCAATAGGCTGTCTAGACTACAATCCTGTTGGGAATACTTTGCGGCTAATTTCACCTGGTCATATACCAAGCTGACGGGGATTTCTTTCCCGTCAGGCCCTACAGGTCCGAGCTCGGCCGTATAGTTCGGGTCAGCCTTGGTATATCGAGTCTTCACCATGGCCCAGGCTTCCCTCACACCTTGTCGACAGGAAGATATCTTCCATAATCGGAAGTGCCGCCGCGCTCCTTTGAGTATCTCTACAAGCTCCCCCATGCCTCCTGGCAGGGAGGCAGATGGCCACAAGGCCTGGGCAAGGTCCTGCATCACATGCCGAACTTGCTCGTGCAGTTGTGAGAGCTTTGGCAGAAGATCTCTCGCAGACCCGGGCATCTCCTCTCTGGGACGACCCGTCAACATACCTACAGATATAGCTCTATTAGCTAGTTTCTTCGCCGAACTCTATAGAAGTTCGCTCAAGCACTTAGTGAAAATGCCACGTCGAAGCCTTTTATTCTCCTTTACGGAGTTAGCCAGCTTGGCCCGAACATATTTCAGTTCAACATCCAGCCAGGTATTGGCATCTTGGAGATCATTTTTCTCCCGCCTTACTTGTGTAAGCACACGCTCGCCAGCCTTCAACTGTCGTTGAGCATGTTGCTCCTCCGGATTCACTCCGGGATCATCTGCAGAATCTATTTATTAGATTAGCATGCAAGCCAAATATTAACTGGTACATTTCGTTCTATTTGATAGGAACAAGTGTTACCAGATGGGGCCTTCTGGGACTCCTCCATTTTGGCAACTGCGGCCCATAGCTGGGCTTTGCACTCCTCCAGCTCTTGAGACAACTGGGTATTCTTCTCAATAAGAACCTACGCAAATAATGATCCTTAAATCAGTTGTGCCAACTGTTTCAAGTCTCAAGGGCTAATGGTACATATATAATTATCAGATTTTCTTACCCGTATATCCTTTACATACTGGTCCATGGCTCTGGCAAGACCATTTTGAGCAGCACGGATGTACGCGTCCCTTGAGTTGAAGGCATCAAACGCCTCTTCAGAAAAACTAGGGTCGCAGAGTACGGCCCGGCGAAGCCTGTGCTTCATGGCACTCTCCACTTCGGAATTCGTGGCGGACAGCCTATCCACATCCTCGGTAGGAGGAATATCCGGCGTTGTCCCCACGTTAGCATCTGCCTCCAAGTCCGGCTCTGGAGCCCGGCTGGTGCAGGCATGGCCGGCAGGCTCTCTGGATACGGTCGGGCGAGCATTTTTCCTGGTTTTAACCATGGACGTTATTATACTTTAAAGACAATAACCACGGAGTAGGGTTCTTTTTCATACCTCTGCGACGACATCTCAATCCTGGCGGCCTTCCTTTTAAGCCTACCCGGTTTCGGTGCCCCTTGTTGGTGAGTCACTGCGGGTTCGGCATGGCGTCCCGAGGGCCTTCCCTGCAAGACACCATACGTGTGCGGTGGGTGAAGTGCGAAAAAGGGGATCCTTCTCGGAATTTGGGACTCCGGTTTTACTTAGATGCGATCCGGGGAGCAGTCCAGGATAAACGGGGTGATGGCCACCAAGGCGCCGTCACAGCTTAACTGATAAAACATTCCGTCGATGAGCTCCATGAATATGTCCGGATCTTCTTCGAGTCCGGGATCGAGGGCCCGATCAGGGTCCTCTGGCTGTGGAGACGGGATGTGAATCTCCCTCACAAATTTTCATAGTTCCTGCTATGAAATAGCAAGGTAAGTATTTATAACAAATAAAGCAGGAAGGTTTGGAGTAAAAAGCAGCAGCTCACCCAGTTTGGGGGGTTGTACATGGATAATCCATCCCGTGGCTTAATACGGATGAACTTCTCTTCCTCTCCCTTATATAAATCGGACAATATTTTCGCCAGAGCGGCAGCGGAGTCCGGACCTTTACGGCCGCAGCGGCTGGCATCGTCTTCTCCATTGAAGTGCCACATGGGTTTTCCCCGATATTGAAGTGGCTGCACCCCCTACATTATACATATTGACATAACCTCGATTATTGTCAGTCTTGATTCAGCCAGTGTCTTTATCTGGCTCATCAGGTAAAGGACCTCCCTGTTGTCTTCCTCCCGGGGGCTCCGAGGGCGCCAGCTACATCGTTTCTTCAAAGGGGCGTTGTTGAACTCGGGAAGGCCCATCCGAATAGGGTCCGGGAGAGGAACGTCCTCCATATAAAACCACTCCGAAGGCCAGTCTTCGGATGTCTTCTTCGAAGTACCAGACAGGTATCCGGTCCCGGCGATGCGCCATATTTCGGCTCCGCCCACTTGAAATATTGACCCCCTCTATGTACGGGGCACGAGGCAGAATAGCCTCTGCCATAGCTCGAAATGAGCTTTGCAGCCCAGAAACATCTCGCAAAGGGCAACGTAGCCTGCGATGTGTAATATGGAGGCGGGAGTAAAGTTATGCAGCTGGAGGCCATAGAACTCCAGGAGCCCGCGGAGGAATGGATGGATTGGAAATCCGAGTCCCCTCAATAAACAAGGGACGAGGCATACCCGCTCCCCCGTGGATGGGTTGGGAAAGCTTTCCGCTTGCTCCCTGCCATTATAAGTGGTTAGTCCGTCTCGGACGGGGACCATGTATGCAGGAGGGAGAAACCCCTGGGTCTGCAACTCTACTAGTTGGCTATGGGGAACAAAACACTTCTCCCAACTACCTGGCTTAGGGCTACGGGGGCGAGAGGAGGTGCTGCGGTGGCCGACCATGATGGGATGGATTTTTCCGGGCACGCTCCGATGGATACTCGCTGTGGGAAGGTGGTGTGATCTAGATCTGAAGGTAGCCGACTGTTTAAATAGACGATTCACCTACCTGGTTAGGGTGATAAATGTAAAAACACCCCGACCTCTCGCATTCGCTCGACACATGGAAGATAGCCATTATTGAGGCACAGAAGCCGAGGAGTGCAACATTCATGGGAGGCCGGACACAACTCGTTACGACAGGTACTCAGGATTTGGAGGGGAACCCGCCTTGCAATGCCTAAGACAATCTGCGCGCCGGACTCATCGTCATTGAAGCCTGGTTCGGGGGCTACTGAGGGAGTCTTGGATTAGGGGGTCCTCGGACAGCCGGACTATATACTTTGGTCGGACTGTTGGACTATGAAGATACAAGATTGAAGACTTTGTCCCGTGTCCGGATGGGACTCTCCTTTGCGTGGAAGGCAAGCTTGACGATTCAGATATGTAGATCTCCTCCCTTGTAACCGACATGTGTAACCCTAGCCCCTTCGGTGTCTATATAAACTAGAGGGTTTTAGTCCGTAGGACAACAACAATCATACCATAGGCTAGCTTCTAGGGTTTAGGCTTTCTGATCTCGTGGTAGATCAACTCTCGTAATACTCATATCATCAAGATCAATCAAGCAGGAAGTAGGGTATTACCTCCATTGAGAGGGCTTGAACCTGGGTAAACATTGTGTCCCCCGCCTCCTGTTACCATCCGCCTTAGACGCACAGTTCGGGACCCCCTACCCGAGATCCATCGGTTTTGACACCGACATTCATCACGGAGGATTTCTCCTGATCCGCCAAGGCCAGAAGGTAACCCTTCGGCCACCCGAAGTCCGGAGTATTCAGCTCCTAAGGAGAGCAACAGAAAGAGTCCGGGACTGTCCGGTGCACAATCGGACGTACTGATGGTCTTTTGGAGCAAGCGGCTATCTCAGAGGCGCATCGTACTTTAATGGGTACGGTGGTTGAGAGGATTTGATCCGCCAAAAGTGGGTTGCATGAAGCTTTTACGAGCCTGCTAAGAGGCTTTGAGGTATGCAAAGTAATATTTTTTTTGACGGTACCGCACATGCTAGGTGTGCTCTATACAGATAGTAGCCCCTGAGACTCTAGTTGCTGTCCAGAGGCGGCAAACAGAGGATCATAGTCCCAGGTAATGATCGCGCTGCTTTCATGTGCAGGCGGCTGAGGGTCCGGTGGCTGTCCGGACTGCTGAGTGTGCCGGACTGAGGCAGCAGCTTGACACGGCAGATGCCGACATTGAGCTTGGGAACAAGCGCCTTGACGAGGCACATGGTATGTATTTTCGGGTGGTCAACAAATATTAAGAGGAGCATGACGCTAGTATCTATAATATGCTGTGACTGCAGATGGAGCTGCCACCGTGGAGACCCTTCGGGCGGAACTTGCACGAGCCAAGGAACAAGCCAGGAGAAGTGATGCGGCCGCCCTAAAGGCGGCCGAAGAGTTAAGAGCCGAATAGGCTGCTCATCACCAGAGCGAAGATAAAATAGCCAAGATGGCTATTGAGCTGAAAGATGTCACTGGCCGATATGAGCTCCTTGAAAAGGAAAGCCAAGCGAAAGCGGCTGACCTGAAGAAAGCTGTGGAAGCAGCCAAGGAAACTTGCTCTAAAATCAGAGTGGCGAAGGAGGAGATCCGTCAAGCTAGAGATATCACGGCTAGGAAGCCCTATTTGTTGTGGACGAAGTTCGGAGATCCGAAGTATGCCCCTCTGGATCAATTATGGAGTGCTGTAGATGCGTACTTGGACTTGGCAATGAGTGCTGCTGATGCGACTGAGTTTTTCAAAGATCAGGAAGATCATGAAGTGGAAAGGTTGTTCTGGTCGCAGTTCAGTGCTCCAACGCGTCCGCTGCTATTGAATGAACAAATGGCCGAGTGGGCCGAGCTCCATAGGTTGTCCGGACTTGCCATGAGGTCTGTCGTGGATCATCTTTGGCCGAAGGGACCAAGGCCGAATAGTTATTTTGATTTAGTGCAATGATTCCTTGGTGCTGTGCCGCATATCAACGCTGTAAAGAGGTTGGTGTGCATAGAGGGTGCGTGGATGGCTCTTGCCCGCGTTAAGACATACTGGGCAGAGATGGAGGCCACCGCTTTTGCAACCCGGGATCCGGCCGTAGGCCAAGTCTCGGCTGAGCACTATTTTGAAGAAGTCCTAGAAGGCGCTCGTTTAATAGAGGCTCAGTGCTCGAAGAGTATCATGTTCGAGTGACATGTATCCCAATTGTAATAACAATGCTATTTGGATTATAAAGGCTGTGTTTATACTTTTGCCTGAAAGTATTATGATGCCTCCTGTGCGGCCGTTTATGTATGTATATAACCTGAAAGTTTGCAGTGTCGGCTTCAGCCCCCACTCATATAATGCGGGGGTGTTCAAAAAAGCGTGTATTCACACTTGACCCCATGTCTTGGTCCATTAAGGAGGTGATAGCGCGACAAACAAGGCAATCGGACTATATAGCTTTAACACTTTCACTTAGCCATAGGAGTTTGATGGTGGGGCTACTATATAGCCCCTGGTACTTCCACGCTCATCCGAATATGATGCGCGTACATACATGACCGAGAAACCGGTCCTTCGTTAATGTGGAGGAATCGGGAAGATTCCGCTGAGTCATTGAGTGGTTGACTAGTCTCGCGCTTTATCATGACAGTCAGTTTTCGGCTTTCTCTACTGAGGTGCTCATCTAGATGAACCAGGGCACAATCGCAGTAGTTCTCCCAGTGCCACCTTAGCCGATAGATCGGAAAGTAAGGTAGCAAAACACGGGAGCCGGGCAAACCCAACTATTGACCAAAGACATGATTCGGAGCTGATGCATATAAGGCCAAACTCGCGACGCCGAACACTCCCTAAGGTATTCGGACTTTACAACATATAGTGGGCTGAGTAACGCCATCGATAATGAGCCCTGAATTTCCAGGTACTTGGATTAGTCTGACGTGACGAAATGCCGATAACGCCAGCATCCCCTTTCGATTGTGTTGAGTATCCGGAGGGAGTGAAGCAATAAGAGACAGTAAAAAAAGGTTTACACATGGTCTTAATCTAAAAAGAAGCCTTTGAGCGGGGCCCTGCTGCACGTCTGTGCCTGTGTCTCCGTTGTGCCGTATCCTGGAAGGGTGTAGCACGATGATCATTTGTAAAACAGAATAACCCAGGTGAAAGTCTTCATGCGAAAAATTGGTTATTCTTAATGAACCATTAAAATGCAATCTAAATAGGGTAAAGCCGAACTGTAGCCCTTTTTACATGCAGGAAGCCCCTAGCACCACCTATGGGGGTATATCCATCAACCCAATCTCAGGTTTATCTGAGCTGTTACAACTAGTGGTGCGCCAGACTCGTCTAACCGTGTTCGCGGTCTTGACGATCGATCATTTATTCTGGTTGGAGAGGCCGTTCAATGATTGGCTGCTAGAGCCACCACATCTTCCTCTGTATGTAAGGAACGCTCTGTGTTTCCACTAACTATGATGATGCCACGTGGACCGGGCATCTTAAGCTTAAGATAAGCGTAATGCGGTACTGCATTAAAATGAGCGAAGGCCGTTCTTCCGAGTAGTGCGTGATGGCCGCTTCGGAATGGAGCGATGTCGAAGGTTAATTCTTCGCTTTGGAAGTTGTCGGGAGAACCGAACACAACCTCTAGTACTAGAGAGCCCGTGTAGCGGGCCTCTGGGCCTGGTATTACTCCTTTAAAGGTAGTATTGCTTTGGCTGATTCTTGTGGGGTCTATCCCCATTTTGCGGACGGTGTCCTGATATATCAGATTAATACTACTGCCGCCATCCATAAGGACTCAGGTGAGATGGTATCCGTTAATTATTGGGTCTAGCACCAAGGCAACCGATCCTCCATGCTGGATACTAGTCGGGTGATCCCTGCGATCAAAAGTGATCGTGCAGGCCGACCAAGGGTTGAACTTGGGGGTGACGGGCTCCACGGCGTATACGTCTCGGAGTGCGCGTTTGCGCCTCCTCTTCGATATGTGAGTTGCGTAAATCATGTTCACTGTTTTGACCTCTGGTGGGAATTTTTTTCTCTCCCCCAGTGTTCGGCTGGCGAGGCTCATCCTTGTCTTCGCTTGGTGTCTCCCTCCCCTTGTGTTCGGCGTTTAGCTTGCCGGCCTGCTTGAAGACCCAGCATTCTCTGTTGGTGTGATTTGCAGGTTTGTTGGAGGTGCCATGAATCTGACATAATCTGTCTAGAATCTTGTTTAGGCTGGACGGTCCATCTCTGCTGCCTTTAAATGTCTTTTTCCGTTGACCGGGTCGAGAGCCCCTGAATCCGGCGTTTACCGCCATGTTGTCTGGGCTGTCTTTGTTGTTTCGACGCTTGCTTTTATTGCGTCGTGGTTTCCCATTGCCATCCTACTTCGGATGTGCCTGGGTTGCTGGTGCCGCTACGGGCCAGCCAACTGTCTTCGCCCGCGCAAAAGTGGGTCATAAGGCTTGTTAGGGCTGTCATTGTCCTTGGTTTTTCCTGGCCGAGGTGTCTGGCGAGCCATTTGTCTCGGACACTGTGCTTGAAAGCCGCTAAGGCTTCGGCATCTGGGCAGTCGACGATTTGATTCTTCTTCGTGAGAAATCTTTTCCAAAGCTTTCGGGCTCACTCTCCGGGCTGTTGAATTATGTGACTTAAATCGTCTGTGTCCGGAGGTCGGACATATGTCCCTTGAAAATGGGCCCTAAAAGCATCCTCAAGCTCTTCCCAGCTTCCAATTGAGTTTTCGGGGAGGCTTTTCAGCTAGTGTCGAGCTGGTCCTTTCAACTTGAGAGGCATGTATTTGATGGCGTGGAGATCATCTCCCCGAGCCATGTGGATGTGAAGGATAAAGTCCTCAATCCAGACCCCAGGGTCTGTCGTTCCGTCGTATGCGTCTATGTTCATGGGTTTGAATCCCTCTGGAAATTCATGATCTAGCACCTCATCGGTGAAGCATAGGGGGTGCACAGCACCCATGTATTTGGATGTTTCATGGCAGTCTTCTGACGGTTTTAGCGTTTGGTTTTGATTCCAAGCTGTTATTCAGTCAGTATAGTCATTTGGGCGGCCATGATTCTATGCCGGAGCACGCTTCCTAGATCCGTACATGGACCTGGCTATACCGGCTTTTTTGTGCAGGTCTTCACGTAAATCATGCGCTGACTTGTGTGTGACGTCATTAGCCGCCCTGTCGCGGCCACGGGGTGGTAGATCTGGCTGATCGGCCGTTTTATTCTTCGGTTGAATGGGCTCTAAAGCCTCATCGTCGAATTCAGGCAGCAGCTTGCGCTTTGGATAGCTCTTTGTGTGGCGACTGCCGCCGTACTTTTCTCTAGTGTCAAGCACTTTGTTCCATCTGCTGTTGAGCGTATTCTGTGCGGCCTTAAGCCTATGCTTCTGCTTCTTCAGGCTCCTCGTGGTGGCAATAAGCCTTCTATGGAGGTTCTCTTGTTCCAAGTGCCTTTCGGGGATGATGTGTGCATCGTTGTCCGGACTATTCTCCTCTCCGGAGACAGGTTGATGAGCTTTACCCTCGGCGTCGCCGTGATCGGACAGCGGCTCTGTACTATGTTCGCTGTCCACTGGCTCATCCTGCTCCATCGCTGGGTCCATGTGGTCATCGTTTCCTTTGGAGTCGACCGGGGTATTATTCTTTCTTGTGCTGTTATCGCTGTTTTTGCTGAGGCGGGATTTGGAGCGGCGCCTACGTCGTCGCTTTGGTTGCTTCTCGAGGGGACTATCCTTCGCTGCATCCTTCCGTTCCTCGTTGTTGTTTTCTTTGGGTGTATCCACCATGTATATTTCGTGTGATGAAGTGGCTGTCCAGCACCCTGTGGGTGGTGGTTCCTGTTCCTCTCCTGCATCATCGTCCATACCGTCGATGTCTTCGGAGTCGAAATCAAGCATGTCGGTTAAGTCGTCGATAGTGGCTATTAAGTGTGTGGTGGGTGGGGAACGAATTCCTTCGTCGTCCGCTTCCCACTCGAGCCGGACATAGTTCGGCCGAGGGTCTCCTGACAAGGAGAGATACCTTAATGAATCTAGCACGTCGCCCAAGGGCGAGTGCTGAAAAATATCCGCGAAGGTAAACTCCATGATCGGTGCCCAATCAGATTGGATAGGCACGAACGTAGGCAGTTCGGAGCCTGTGGCCGGGGACGAATCCAAGGGTCCGGTAATACAGGTCTCATAGGAGGTGAAGTCAGTATTCGACTCTATCGCTGCTGAGTGTGCGGCCTCCATGGCGGGGTCCATCCACCTGTCCTCGGATGGCACGGTCTGCTCCGGATTGAGGGCCGGAGTAGCCGCAGGTGCGATCTCCCGAACACCCTCCGATGGCAGAGCTAAGTCATGCTCGTCGTGACTGTGCGGCGCGCCTGACATGAGCTCGAATCCGTCGAAGATCAAGTCTCCACGGATGTTGGCAGTGTAGTTCAAACTTCCAAATCTGACCTGATGGCCAGGGGCGTAGCTATCGATTTGCTCTAGATGGCCAAATGAGTTGGCCCGCAGTACGAAGCTGCCGAATACGAAGATCTGACCGGGGAGAAAAACCTCACCCTGGATCGCATCGTTGCCAATGATCGAAGGAGCCATCAAGCCTTTATCATGACGACACAGTGGAACTCTCAATGAAAGCACCAATGTCGGTGTCAAAACCGGCGGATCTCAGGTAGGGGGTCCCGAACTATGCGTCTAAGGCTGATGGTAACAGGAGGCAGGGGACACAATGTTTACCCAGGTTTGAGCCCTCTCGATGGAGGTAATACCCTACTTCCTGCTTCATTGATCTTGATGATATGAGTATTACAAGAGTTGATATACCACAAGATCGTAGAGGCCATACCCTAGAAGCTAGCCTATGATTATGATTGTTGTTGTCCTACGGACTAAACCCTCCGGTTTATATAGACACCGGAGGGGGCTAGGGTTACACAGAGTCGGTTACAGAGAAGGGGATCTACATATCCAAATCGCCAAGCTTGCCTTCCACGCAAAGGAGAGTCCCACCCGAACACGGGATGAAGCCTTCAATCTTGTATCTTCATAGTCCAATAGTCCAGCCAAAGTATGTAGTCCAACTGTCCGAGGACCCCCTAATCCATGACTCCCTCAGTGGCGCCGGATAGAAAGTTTTGGTGGGCCGAGTTTTACTTTTGGTTTGGGACATATGTGTATATGAGAAAGTGGTTGAGGGTTTTTGGAGCATATCACTAAGCATTCTGAGCAAGTAACCCATTAAGAAACACCTCATCCCCTTTTAATAGAATTGGCTTTTCCTATGGACTCAATGTGATCTTGGATCACTAAAAGTAAAATGTAGAGTCTTGAGCTTTAGAGCTTGAGCCAATCTTTTGTCCTTAGCATTTTGTGGGGTCCATATTTCTAATCCATGCCATGTCAATCATTGAGCTATCCCGAAATATTTATCTTGAAATAGTATTAGCTCAATGAGCTATATGTTGTTAGGAATTACCAAAACCACCCAGGGATAGTTGCACTTTCAATCTCCCCCTTTTTGGTAATTGATGACAACATATAGATCAAAGCTTCGACAAATGATTATAAGATTGAAATACATCGTTGCTTTGAGAAGTATGTGATAAGCAAGAGCTCCCCCTAATTTTGTGCATTATTTAAAATTTTCTTTTGAATGCAAATGCACAATCGATTAGGATCATGGGTCACTCTTCCATGTCACATACATCTTGGTGGAGCGCTCAAAATGATAAACATTAAAAACATGCACTCATCACCAAGCAAAGTGAATGATCATGTATGGAATATAAGACATAATATCATCCAAGCAAGCATTAAGGTAGCATATGATCAATCACATGATCAAACATGCATCTCACACATACAAAGACATAGTGTATCAACCAAGCACATATAAAAGGTTCAACCAAAAACAAGAGACATAAAAGGCAAAACACTCTCTCTCGAAGCCTATGATCTATACATATTTCTCCCCCTTTGGCAACAAATTACCAAAAAGTTTGAAAATGCATAGTGCTATGCGTATCTCAGACTTGGTCTTCAGGAGGTGGTGCAGAGAGAACTCCAAGGATGAAGGCATCTGTTGATGTAGTTGGAGCTGGTGGAGTGGCTGCTGGAGGTGGTATTGAGGCTGTAGTGGCTGGTACTAACAAAGTAGTTCTAGAATCTGTTACTGGCACTGCGACACACCTCTGACCTCGTGGCACACGCTGAAAAGCATCAGTAGTTGCCTTTCCTCTCCTCTCCTCAGCTTCCTCCTGGAGCTGCTCAACATCTATCTGGATTTCAGTAACCTTCAGATCAAGATCATAAAATTTTGTCTCAACAATCCTCTCCGAGCTCTCCTGATTCTGAGTCAGGGTGGCCAAGCCCTTCTCAATACTCAAAGTAGACTAGATCAGATATGCTAGATGATCTTGCTTGTTCTTCAGGAACACCTGAGATGCTTCCTCTACACTAGGCATCTTGGCAGCTTTCTTAGCCTTAGCTTTAGCTCTCTTCTCTTGTGCTTGAGATGATCACGGTTCGTTCTCATTCATGACAACTTCATTATCTTCTAATTCAGGATATAGGGGTAGATGCTCCTTGTCCAACAAGTATGTTCCTGTGCCCATCTTAGAATTGATGAGCTCCTGAATATGTGGAGCATACCCACAACTTCTCTTTTGGTCAGCAGCTGTCCTCTTGATTGTCTCTACAATCAGGCTCATGACTTTAAACTTTTGAGGGACATCAAAGATTTGCAGCAAGTTGATGGAATGTCCTCTTATCATCTTGTGATCTCCTGATTTGGGTAGCAATGTGTGCCTTAGGATGGTGTTGATGGTAGGTAGACCAGACAACAAGTAATGTGTAGATCCAAGCTTGTGAGTCTCCAAAGCTTTATCAGGGATCTCTTTGTACATGTTTCCCATGGAGTTGTGGTCTTTCTTCTTCTTGGCATACACATCCAAGTCATCGTCTTGTCCCTCTGGGGCATTGATTATCTTGGCCCATTCTTCAATAGTGGATTGGTACCTAGTACCTTCAGGCATCCAAAATATCTTCCCATCTGGGTAAAAGTGAGCAGTGGAGTAAAACCACAAGACCAACTCGTCATTACATTTTTGAGCCTTTGTCCAACAAGACCAGTTCTACAGGACGGTGGTTCGACCCGCAATGTTGTATGGCGCGGAGTGTTGGCCGACTAAAAGGCGACATGTTCAACAGTTAGGTGTGGCGGAGATGCGTATGTTGAGATGGATGTGTGGCCACACGAGGAAGGATCGAGTCCGGAATGATGATATACGAGATAGAGTTGGGGTAGCAGCAATTGAGGAGAAGCTTGTCCAACATCGTTTGAGATGGTTTGGGCATATTCAGCGCAGGCCTCCAGAATCTCCAGTGCATAGCGGACGGCTAAAGCGTGCGGAGAATGTCAAGAGAGGGCGGGGTCGACCGATTTTGACATGGGAGGAGTCCGTTAAGAGAGACCTGAAGGATTGGAGTATCGACAAAGAGCTAGCTATGGACAGGGGTGCGTGGAAGCTTGCTATCCATGTGCCAGAGCCATGAGTTGGTTGCAAGATCTTATGGGTTTCACCTCTAGCCTACCCCAACTTGTTTGGGACTAAAGGCTTTGTTGTTGTTGTTGTTGTCCAGCAAACTCATCTACTCCACATGCTTTGAAGCTGTCATATACTCCTGGGAAGTGATCTTCATTCTTCTTGATGTATTCCCAATCAATCCATCTCATGTAAAAAACAATGGGCTTCTTGTCGAGCAAAATTGTCTCATAGAAGTCTTGTTGTTATTTGGTATGAAATCGGCAATCAACTGCAGTCCTTCTCCTCACATCATAGGGATCAGACTGTCTCCACAATCTCAGTGCAGCATCTTTTCTAATGTGCATGTCTTCAGCCACTGGATGAGCATCATTGTGGTCTGGGATCTTGTGTTTGGATGTTGGCACTCTCTTAGCAGGTGCCTTCTTGTGCATCCCTGGCTTTGTTGTAGTAGCTGACCCATATTCCTTCTTCAAGACTTTCTTTTTTGAGGTGGCCTCATCCTCAACAGCCACATAGTCTTCATCCTCAGAGTCTGAGGTTCTCTTCTTCGTTGCTCTAGTGGCTACCTTGGGCAAGTTACTAGGTGTGATTCTACTGCCCTCATCATAGCTACTTGAGGGATATGAACCCTCACTCAATTGCACATGTTCTTAAGATCTGTTCTGACTGTCACTTTGGTCAGACATCTTGGCAATCACTGACATCAAACCCTGTGAATAGATGTAGATGAGGTAGAGTGGATGAGCATCACAAAGTGCAGTGTTTTTGAAAAATAGATGAGTCAAAACTTAGTTTTAGTTCTCCATAGAAAGCATTTCGGAGCTACCGATTTGATAAACTCGGTGATACCGAAGCAGTTTTGGAGCCTAAACTAATGAACTCGGTCAGACCGAGTCACAGTTCGGTGGCACCGAGACTGCTAGGGTTTTACAGAGAATCGAACCCGTTCACACCGATTTGCAATTTCCAGCTAGACCATAAATGAATGTGCTATGGCCTAACCCAAATCGGTGAGACCGATTTCTACAACTCGGTCGGTCCGAGATGAGTTCGCCGCAGACCTAACCCTAAATTTTCAAATCCAATCTAATCTAAAGGAAGTTTTCAGTGGATGGATTGTTTGCATGTGTGGTCATGATCACGGCAAAGCAATGTGCTATGAATCAGAGTTAAGGAATTAGCACATAGAGTCAAACTCTTACCCTAGTTCAGCGAAGGTTCGCTACGGCGGCAATGGCAGAGCAGATTTCTGTTGACGGTGATGGAAACCAGCGGCGGGAGGTTGCTGGCGGCGAGGAGATGATCCAGAGACCTGAGGAGGCAGAGCAGGACACGCGCAGGCTAAGGAGTTTGAAGAAATTTCCAAAATCTCACCCATGGGTATATATATCCCGACCCTGTCGGTGTGACCGAGTGGAACAACTCGGTGGCACCGAGATGCAGAATCACAAGCGGTTACTGCAACTCGGTGTGACCGAAAATTTCAAATCGGTTGCACCGAGATGGAAAACCTAGATCAACTTAGTGAACTCGGTGTGACCGAAGTGGATGACTCGGTCATACCGAAATGCACAAAGAGGTTTTGGAAGTTTAAGTATGACGAATCAGGGACTCCGAGAAGTCCTCACACAGAGTGGTTAAAATCCAACTTGATCAAACTTTGTGATGTAGCATGAATAGAGTTTGAGGCAAGAAAATCATAGATAGCTAGAGGGGGTTCTTAGGCATTCTTGTCCATCCATTTGGCAAAAGAGAGAAACACCAAACAATCAAAACAATAAGTGGATGTCCTCGAATGAGTAAAATATGCAACCAACATGCTCAAACAATAAAATGGCAAATGAAATATGTGGCAAAGCATGCACAAACACTCTACCATCTATCAAGCAATTGGCGATGACTAGGTCATCTATATATGAGTATATTAACTGAGGAGTCAAATGAGAACATTTGATCGTAGGTCATACTCATCGTTTATGCACAAGTGGGGTTTCCACTTTTACATAAAGCATTGTTGTGTTCACACCATTAGAGTTGCTTTAGCTCAATTGATTAGAGTAAAGCTCCCCCTAGATGTGATATCCCTCCTAAGAGGGATGAACTAACCTTGAGTTTTGTCGATGATGACTTCATGTAGGTGTTGAAGATGTAGATGCTCAATGTTGATGTAGATCATTTGGAGCAATCCATTGGAGTGAGTTGCACTTTCAATACCTACACGGGTTAGTCCCACAAGGAACAAACAAGGATATCCATAGACATAGAGTGATGTTCACATAACATGTTGTCCATGAAAGCATTAGGTTACCTTGTCCCTTGTCTTACCAACAGGAGGGTTTGTGACTCCTTGAACTAGTGCAAGATATGGAAGTTGTTTCCACATGTCCTTGCCAACATATACGAGTGAAGTATGTTGGCGGAATCACCCTCAAGAACTCTCTAGTTCTTTTTCTTCGGGATCCACACCATCTTGATGGGAATCCTTGGAGTTGTAGTCATACTTGATGAAGTGGAACTTGATGTAGTATTGGGAACCCACTTGACCAAAGCCTTGGGAGCTTCTTCAAATGCATCAATCTCCTCTTGAAGCTTGTCCTTGCCTTTTTGCTTGTGGTATTATGGTGGAAGATCATCTTGATCTTGTGTTCCTTGGAAAGAAGTAGGATCATACTTCTCTTGTTGAGGAACAAACTTCGTCTTGGGGTGTTGATATTCTTCCCACTCAACACCATTGGCATTGAACCTTCGTTCAAAACCAATTCCTTGATTCTTCCAGTGCCTTCCTTGCTTGCGTACAATTTCCTAAAATTGCTTACTTCCGGCAAGGCTCTTGTAAAAACCTTTCTCTATAATTCCCTTCAATAAGCTATTTTCTTGCTCAAGTGTAACTTGGCTAAGAGAATCATTAGTGGAATCAAGAGAACTACTAGAAGCAACGACATTGGATTTAGCATGATTATTGTTACTACTAGAAGAAGAATCTTTCTTACTCTTGTTGCTAGATTTAACTTGTGGCATGTAATTAGAAAAGAGTAAACACTTGGTGAGGGAGTCCTGGATTATGGGGTCTCCGGACAGCCGGACTATATCCTCTGGCCGGACTGTTGGACTATGAAGCTACAAGATTGAAGACTTCGTCTCATGTCCGGATGGGACTTTCCTTGCGTAGAAGGCAAGCATGGCAATACGGATATGTAGATCTCCTCCCTTGTAACCGACTCTGTGTAACCCTAGCCCCCTCTGGTGTTTATATAAACCAGAGGGTTTAGTCTGTAGGACAACATACAATCATACCATAGGCTAGCTTCTAGGGTTTAGCCTCTACGATCTCATGGTAGATCAACTCTTGTAATACTCATATCATCAAGAACAATCAAGCAGGACGTAGGGTATTACTTCCATCAAGAGGGCCCGAACCTGGGTAAACATCGTGTCCCCTGCCTCCTGTTACCATCCGCCTTAGACGCACAGTTCGGGACCCCCTACCCGAGATCCACCGGTTTTGACACCAACATTGGTGCTTTCATTGAGAGTTCCACTATGCCGTCACCATAAGGCTTGATGGCCCCTTCGATCATCGGTAACGATGTGGTCCAGGATGAGGTTTTCCTCCCTGGACAGATCGTCGTATTCGGCGGCTTCGCACTGCGGGCCAATTCGCTTGGCCATCTAGAGCAGATCGAGAGCTACGCCCCTGGCCATCAGGTCAGGTTCAGAAACCTAAACTACACTGCCAACATCCGCGGAGACTCGATCTTCGACAAATTCGAGCCCATGTTAGGTGCGCCGCACAATCACGACGAGCATGATGTAACTCTGCCGTCAAACAGTGTTCGGGAGACCGCATCTGCAACTACTCCGGCCTTCAATCCGGAGCAAATTGCGCTATCCGATGACGGATGGATAGACCCCGCCATGGAGGCCGCATTCTCAGTGGCGATGGAGCCGGATACTGACTTCACCCCTTACGAGAGCCGTGTTGCTGAACCACTGGATTCATCTCCAGCCACAGACTCCGAGCCGCCTGCATCTGTTCCTATCGAATCCGATCTGGCGCCGATCATGGAGTTCACCTCCGCGGATATCTTTCAGCACTCGCCTTTCGACGATGTGCTAAATTCATTAAAGTCTCTCTCCTTGTCAGGGGAACCTTGGCCGAACTATGTCCGGCTAGAGTGGGATGCGGACGACGAAGAAATTCGCTGCCCACCCACCACCCACTTAGTAGCCTCTGTCGACGATTTAACCGACATGCTCGATTTCGACTCCGAAGACATCAACGGCATGGACGAAGATGCAGGAGACGAACAGGAACCAGTGCCCACAGGGCGTCAGACAACCACTTCATCACATGACATATACATGGTGGATACACCCAAAGAAGGCAATGGCGAAGAGACAACGGAGGATGGCCCCTCCAAGAAGCAACCCAAGCGCCGACGTCAGCGGCGCCGCTCTAGTCCCGCCATAGCAAAAACAGCGATAACAGAGCAAGAGAAAATAACACTCCAGTCGACTCCAGAGGAAACGACGACCACATTGCCCCGGCGGCAGAGCACGATGAAGTTGCAAACAGCGAACATAGTACGGATCCGACGTCCGAACACGGCGACGCCGAGGATAAACCTCATCAAACCCCCTCTGGGGAGGAAAACAGTCCGGATGAAGATTCACACATCATCCCGGAAACGCACTTGGAGCAAGAGAACCTCCGCAGAAGGCTTATTGCCACAACGAGGAGTCTGAAGAAGCAGAAGCAAAGGCTTAAGGCCGCACAAAATACGCTCAACAGTAGGTGGAACAAAGTGCTTGACAACGAAGAAAAGTATGGTGGAAGTTACCACATAAAGAGCTATCCAAAGCGCAAGCTATTACCTGAATTCGACGATGAGGCCTTAGAGCCTAGACAGCCGAAAAATGAAACGGCCAACCGGCCGGATCAACCACCTTGTGACCGCGATAGAGCGGCTAACAAGGTTGCACATAAGTCAACACACGATCTACGTGAGGACTTGCACCAAAAATCCGGTACGACCAGAGCCATCTATGGATCTAGGAAGCGCGCTCCGGCACAAAATCAAAACCGAATACTACAACCGCCCGAACACCATGGTACATCCAAATACAGGGGTCCTGCACACTCCCTATGTTTCACTGATGAGGTGCTGGACCACGAATTCCCAGAAGGATTCAAACCAGTGAACATAGAGGCGTACGACGGGACCACAGACCCTGCGGTCTGGATTGAGGAATTTATCCTCCATATCCATATGGCTCGCGGAGATGATCTCCATGCCATCAAATACTTGCCCCTTAAGCTTAAAGGACCAGCTCGGCACTGGCTGAAAAGCCTCCCCGAAAACTCAATTGGAAGTTGGGAGGAGCTCGAGGACGCTTTTCGGGCTAATTTTCAAGGGACCCATGTCCGACCTCCGGATGCAGACGATTTAAGTCATATAATTCAACAGCCCAGAGAGTCAGCCCAAAAGCTTTGGAACATGTTTCTCACTAAGAAGAACCAAATTGTCGACTGTCCGGACGCCGAAGCCTTAACAGCTTTCAAACACAGCGTCCGAGACGAATGTCTCGCCAGACACCTCGGCCAAGAAAAACCGAGAACAATGGCAGCCTTGACAAGCCTCATGACCCGCTTTTGCGTGGGCGAAGATAGCTAGTTAGCCCGCAGTAGCACCAGCGACCCAAGAACATCCGAAGTCAGGGATGGCAATGGAAAACCACGACGCAACAAAAACAAGCGTCAAAATAAAGAAGATAGCCCAGATAATACAGCGGTAAACACCGGATTCAAGGGCTCTCGACCAGGTCAGCGGAAAAAGCCTTTCAAAGGCAGTAGAGATGGACCGTCTGGCCTAAACAGGATTCTTGACAAACTATGTCAGATTCATGGCACCCCCGATAAACCTGCAAATCACACCCACAGAGAATGCTGGGTCTTCAAGCAGGCTGGTAAGCTAAACAACGAACACAAGGGGGGTGAGACACCAAGCGAAGATGAGGACGAACCTCGCTAGCAAAGCACTAGAGGACAGAAAAAATTCCCACCACAGGTTAAAACAGTAAACATGATCCATGTGAGCAAACATGCACTCCGAGACACACGCGCCATAGAGCCCGTCACCCCTAGGTCCAACCCCTGGTTGGCCTATCCCGATCACTTTTGATCACGGGGATCACGCGACAAGCATCCGGCACGAAGGATTGGCTGCCTTGGTGTTAGACCCAATAATAAACGGATACCATCTCACACAAGTCCTCATGGACGGCGGCAGTGGTCTAAATCTGATATATCAGGACACAGTCCGCAAAATGGGGATAGAACGACAAAAATAAGCCACAATAATACTACCTTCAAGGGAGTAATACCAGGCCCAGAGGCCCGCTGTACGGGCTCTCTATTACTAGAGGTTGTATTCAGTTCTCCCGACAACTTCCGAAGCGAAAAGTTAACTTTCTACATCGCTCCATTCTGAAGTGGCTATCAAGCACTACTCGGAAGAACGCCTTTCGCTCATTTTAATGCAATACCCCATTACGCTTCTCTCAAGCTTAAGATGCCCGGTCCACGTGGCACCATCACAGTTAGTGGAAATACTGAGCGTTCTCTACGTGCGGAAGAATGTGCGGCGGCTTTAACAGCCGAGCACTAGACGGCCTCACCAACCAGAAAAAATGACAGGTCGTCAAGACCACGGACACGGTTAGGCAAGTCCGGTGCACTACTACATATACATGAGATTGGTTTGATGGTCAAACCCTCATAGATGGTACCAGGGGCTTCCCACGTGTAATCAGGGCTAGTCCGGCTCAACTTTACTTATCTTGAATTTTAATGGTTTATTGATAATAACCAATTTTCTGGCACGGCAACTTTCACCTAAGTTCTTCTCTTTTACAGATGACAATCGTGCTACACCCGGCCAGGACATGGCACAACAGAGACACAGGCGCAGACGTGTAGCAGGGACCTGCTCAAAGGTTTCCTTTCAGATTAAGACGCTGCGTAAACCTTTTTTACTATCTCTTGTTGTTCACATCCTCCGGATACTCAATACAACCGAGAAGGATGCTGACGTTATTGGCATGTGGCCACATCAGGATATTGCACGTACCTGGACACTCAGGGTTTATTATCAAGGGCATTGTTCAGCCCGGCATATGATATAAAGACCGAATACCTTAGTGAGTGTTCGGCGTCGCGAGTTTGGCCTTATATGCATCAGCTCCGAATCATGTCTTTGGTTAAATGTTGGGTTTGCCCGGCTCCCATGTTTTGGTACCTTACGTTCCACTATATCGGCTAAGGTAGCACTGGGAGAACTACTGCGATTGTGCCCTGGTTCATCCGGATGAGCACCTCAGTAGAGAAAGCCAAAAACTGACTGTCATGATAAAGCGTGAGACTGGTCAACCACTCGATGACTTAGCGGAATCTTTGGGATTCCTCCGCATTAACGAAGGGCCGTTTCCCGGTCATGTACGTACGCGCCCCGTATTTGGACGAGTGCAGAAGTACCAGGGGCTATATAGTAGTCCCACCGTCAAACTCCTATGGCTAAGTGAAAGTGTTAAAGCAATATAGTCCGATTGCCTCGTTCGCTGCGCTACCACCTCCTTCATGGACCAAGACGTTGGATCAAGTGTGAATATGTGTTTTTTGCGAACACCCCCGCATTATATGCGTGGGGGCTAAAGCCGACGACTGCAAACTTTCAGGTTATATACATATATACATAAACGGCCGCACAGGAGGCATCATAATACTTTCAGGCAAAAGTATAAACACAACCTTTATAATTCAATAAAACATTGTTTTTACAATGGGAGTACATGTCACTAGAACATAATCTTCTTCGAGCACTGAGCCTCTATCGAACGAGCGCCTTCAAGGACTTCTTTAAAGTAGTGCTCGGTAGCCACTCAGCCCACGGCCGAACCCTATGTTGCAATAGTTGTGGCCTCCATCTCTTCCCAGTATGTCTTAACACGGGCAAGTGCCATCCGCGCACCCTCTATGCACGCTGACCTCTTCATAGCGTCGATGTGCGGCACAACACCAAGGAATTGTTGCACTAAACTAAAGTAACTATTCAGCCTTGGCCCTTCCGACCGCAGATGATCCACAACAGACCTCATGGCAAGTCCGGACAACCTATGGAGTTTGGCACACTCGGCCATTTGCTCATTCAATAGCAGCGGACGCACTTGAGCATGGAACTGTGACTAGAACAGCTTTTCCACTTCATGATCTTTTTGATCCTTAAAGTACTCAGCTGCATCAGCAGCACTTGCTGCCAAATCCATGTATGTGTCTGCATAACTCCATAGTTGATCAAGAGGAGCATACTTCGGATCTCCAAACTTAGTCCGCAATAAAAATGGCTTCCCAGCCACGATATCCGTAGCTTGACGCAGCTCCTCCCACTACAAAAAAATACACTTCCGTGATGATACGTGTTTGTCACAGTAGGTCGCTTTTTTGTCATGCATGTACATCCATGACAAATTTATGACATAATCAAGATAGTCATACCTGTGCTGTCGTAGAAGTTTTCCATGACATTACCAAAATTATCATCACGGAAGTGTCCACTTCCATGACAATAAGTCACGCGTCACAGAAGTGCTTTCATCAAGGGTGACCGACATGTGGCATCCACCATAACGGAACGCCGTTAAGCTATCGGGTCGGGTTTTGGATCCGATAACCCGTTAACAGCCACGACCAATGGGGATTTTCCACATGTAAAATCATCATTGGCTGGAGGAGACACGTGTCAACTCACCCAATGGGCGAGACACGCCTATGATATGTTGACACGTGGACCAGCCCATCAAGTTTAAATGGGCCGGCCCAACTGAAGGCCCACAAGATTTTGCGGACCATAATGGGCCGGCCCAGCTGAAGGCCCATGAGATTTTGCGGACCATAATGGGCTGGCCTAGCTAAAGGCCCACAAGATTTTGCGGGCCATAATGGGCCGGCCCAGGTAAAGGCCCATAAGATTTTTGTGTGCCGTAATGGGCCGGCCCAGGTAAAGGCCCACAAGATTCTTGCGGATCATAATGGGCCGGCCCAGCTAAAGGCCCACGAGATTTCACCGACATTAATGGGCCGGCCCAGCTCTAGGCCCACAAGATTTTGAGTACCCTAGTAGGCCGGCCCATTAACTGCCTGCCATGTTTTGGGCCAAATGCCGGCCCATATTTGATCCGGTCCATTAATGGCCCGCCACGCTCCGGGCCTAATAGTGGCCCATATGAGATCCGGCCCGTTAAAGGCCTACCACGTTCTGGGCCAAATTACGGCCCAGATCAGGTCCGACCCTTTAAGACGCTTTGGGCTCAAATATGGCCCGTATCAGATTCAGCCCGTCAACTAGACACTATGCTTTTGGGCCCACTTGTTAAAGGCCCACTTAGTAATTCAGCCTGATATTAGTTTTGGCCTGTTAAGGGCGCATTTAACATTTCGGTCCTATATTAATTTCAGCCTGTTAAAAGCCCGTCATATAGTTGGGCCTAACTACGGCCCAGTTTGCATCCGGCCTGCTCGCAGCCGATATCTGATTGGGCCAAACAAGGACCGAGACAATTTTTCGGCCTGTTAAAAGCCCGTGATTTGCTTCGCACAATCATGGGTCGGGGTTCATTTCGGGCTGCTGCCGGCCTGTGAGCTGATCGGCATGTTTCAGGCCCAACCTACATCGTGATTGCATGACGGCCCGATTATGTACCGTAATTTTATAGTTTGGCCGGTTTACTGCGAAGATAGGATATATATATATATACAGTAAAATAACTACAACATCGTGAATAAGAAAAAACCTAGACCATACAATAAAGAAATTACGGCATATTACATCCACTGGGCATCAAAGTTCGCCACTATGAAAATAAAGCACAAGCGGACAGCAGATTACATACACTGGGCATCAAAGATCGCCACCAGTGCAAATAAACACGCCGACAAAATAATATACAAAACCGATAGCACTTCAATAGAGTTGAAGAAAGGTTAGCCCTACTGGGGATCTGCCTGGCAAGCAGCTGAGCAAGATGATGAGACTGTGCTTGTTCAACACTTGTATCTTCCTCACTCTGAAAGATAAACAAGCAGACAGATGACATGTTTTGCACATAAAAGTATCAGTGCTGACAATTCATCACATTTCTTAATGACGAATAAAGTGACACAGTGCTGACAATTCATCACATTTGCATTAACACAATATGGTATTGTTCAGGTCAAGACATGGCGGGAAATGACATTGTGAAGGAGTTGGCAGCTTCACAACACCACTGGATTACAGATCAAGAACTCATAAGTATCAATGGTTAGTGTGTTGTCAATTTATACCATTTCAGATTAGTAAACAAAGAGACGGTTTAAATAATAGTAGAATGATATGACATTGTTCATAGTTAAGACATTGCAGAATATGACATTGTGCTGTAGTGGGTAGGTTCACCACACCACTGGATTACAGATGAAGAACAGAAGCATACATGCAGTGCAAAAGAAGATCACTTGCTATGTATAGTTTAATTTACATGGTATGAAGAAGGGACTTGGTTGTACAACTGAAAATTTAAATTGAGAAAGGACGAACTTTTGTTTATGAACTACATATAATAAACTTTAAACAAGCAATTTGATGCAAACACCAAAAATAAACAGCTGTTGCAGTCATGCCTAACCAAATATATACAACAAAGTTTGAAGGCTTGAGATGGACAAACTTACATTATTGGTGAAGACAGGCTCTATAAAGGCCTTGTCCATGCTGATGGGGGGGGGGCAATTCAAGAAGTTTACCACAGAATCTTCTTCAAAAGCATTGCCTTTATTCTACATTTTGTTAAGAGTAAATATAGATGTGATAATATACGAAAAATGGAGAATATTTAAGATAAGATGAAGAGTGATGCTACATAACCAAGTAGCTATAAATGTAAGTGCAGCGATACAGGCAAAAGGTACAGCCAAGAGCAATGCACAGCTAAACTTCTTCAGTACCAACCTTATGGTAAGAGTAAATATAGATCTGATGTGTAGAAAATGGAGGGCAAAGGAAAATAAGCTGCAGAGTGATGGTACATGAACAACTACCTGTCATTATAAGTACACTGATAAAGGACAGCATGTACTTACAAGAGCAATGCAGAGCTAAAAAACATTGGCATTGGATATATTCTACACTAATGTAACCATTCATACAGATCAGATAATTTGGAGCGAACAATTGATAAGCAAGCTATCATGCATACTGCTGTCACATAATGAACCAGGTATGTATGCAAGTACAGTGATACAGGACAACAGGTACTAACAAGAGCAAAGCAGCGGGCAGCATATTTGCGATATCCTGTCGTTCTTGTCAAACCGGAGTTCTTCTTCGAGCAGATTTCCTGCAAAAAAGATCCGTAAGGCACATGCGGAAAAGTAGAAGTTCAAATTGTCATGTGATTTCATAGACAGTACCTCATCCTGGGAACGAGACCAGTGCATAACAAGGTTTTTCCATTCAATGTCTTCTAAATTTAGCACAGAGACTTCACCGGAAATTCGTTTATAGACTTGCCATCAAAGTGTGATTTCCTCAGGTAACACCGATACTGCTGCAATGCTTCCTTGAAAAGCACAAGCAAGCTTTGCTCGTCATGACTATCCAGATTGACCCTCGCCTAGTTACAACAATGTAATGTAAATCATTGATGTGTTCAATCAGCAGAAAACAGGAAAATAATAACCATGAATAATAGCACTTACACGTAAGTTGGACAGGAAGATGTGAAAATGGTGTTTGTCTTCACAATAATCTTCCCATGATGGGAATATATGCACGTAGTCCCTAACAACATTGAAAGCATTGTCTTTTAAACTGGGAATAAATGGAATGGGGTTCCAATCTGCAGGAATTGGCCGTCTCTGCAGTTGGGATAGGTCTTCGGCCGGTGGACTTGCTGTACTTTTTGCTGGAGTGGGATTTTTCTGTGGTACAGCTGGTGCTATGGCAAATGAAATCGGTATACCTTTTGCTGGAGTGCAGGTCCTGTGTGGTGGGGCTAGTGGTGTGGCCAGTGAAGTATGGGTACAGTCTGCTGGAGTCGGTCCTACGTTTTGTGTCACTGGTTGTACAACCAATATAAGTGGGGTGCTGTCTGATTTCTCCGGCACCACCACGTTTTTCAAGGACTTTGCTGGTGCTCCTTCAGGTTCGGCAATCACCCTCTTCCTTTTTGATGTCTGATGCACCAGAACAACATTTGAGTGGAAAAACATGGTACGATGACAGATGGAATATGTATTGATAATGGATGGGCATGGCATCTCGACATATATGATGAGTAAACTAAGCAGATGGCGGTGCAACAAAGTAGAAGAAATGCAAGACAACATATGCAAGATACGCGCAATCAATAAAACCTTGCCAAATTAGAACAGGCACCTTGATGGGTGAACAGGACAGGCCATCTGCCTTTGACTCCTCGAGGTTAGAATAGTCATTAGGATGATATTCTAAACAAGAATCAACAGGTGAGGAGCGTACGAGTTTCATTGCTTCCAGAATGGCACTCAATGCCTTGGTGCCAATTTTGTAAGTCATTGCAGTGTTCCACAATATTCTTCTGATGCGCGGATTCTGATATTCACTGTAATTGCGTATGATATCTGAGAACCATGAAAACATAAATAGTTGTGAGATTATCTTTGTAATGTAGATGATATTCTAATATAGGGCGCCCCTGTAAACAATTGTGTGATATCACTGGATTCTGATGAGAGAGCTCATGTGTGCTGTAATATGGTGCATGCATTTATATAACCTGGCACAACTACACAAAAAATAGGCTCCAGAAGTAAGGATAGCTGGCAGATGATAGGTTCATAATATACTGTATAGAGAGTTTATTGCCAAACCATGATAACAAGAGCACACAGCAACTAGGCAGATCATAGTGTACATAACAGGGGTACACCATAACCAGGATATATAAATCAGGAAAGTGGAACTGGCTGGAAATTACGGTGTTGTATTGCTGCTAGTAATTGAAAGCCTATCGATCACGTACAGGCCAACTCTATCAGCTGTTAGACTGCATACGTCCCTGCTCCCCTTCCTAACAAGGTACATACTATGCTTCCCATACAGAACACCACACGGGCCGCCGGCCGAACCACCGGCCCCACCGCTTGTGTTCCTCCGCCGCCCCCACCCCCACCCCGCCCCACCCGCATCGAGTTTTCTTCGTTCGACGAGGCCCCACCACCGCCCCCACAACCACCATCCCCACCCGAGCCCCTTCGATCGCACGGGCAAACTCTGGTGAGCTCTGAAAAATCGACTGCCCAATTTTGAAATTTCGTCTACTGTGATTTAACTAGTGTGGAATATAAAAGGGAAAACCATGAGCATTGCGGGTATGGTGTTGAGCGTTCCATGGCGGATCTGAAGATGCAAACCGGACAAAGGCAACTTCGCAACCAAGACAAGAAACTGGAGTAAAGAAGTGGCGATCTATTTTCTTGCTGCGATAAATAAGTTGAGCAGATAAGAAAGAGTACCGCCTCTGGTGCGGCGCCGTGTACACATCTGCTGAGAATTTGATGGTGCTGCGGTAGCGATGGCTATTGACAGCGTGGAAGCAGATCTAGGAGGGTAGACGGTGGCGGTGGGGCGCGGTGGACGAGACGCTCGTAGGAGCGGCGCCGGCAAGGTGGACGACGGCAGGGATGAAGCGAGAGGACGCGATGCAAGGATCTCGGTCCGAAGCCATGGATGAGAGAGGTCGATCTCTTGTAATGGACGGCGGCGTCGGGGTATCAGCTCCGGCATGGTGGAGGAGGACGGCAGTGGATGGGGTGGCGGACGGCGGCGGCGGATGAAGGAGGGTGGGGTGGAGAGGGTGTTTTGGCGCCCACAGAGTACGAATGGGGAAAATGGAGGTAGAGAGGAAGGGGGGAACCATGTATTCAGGGCGCGCTTGTCTCAAATGCAAGGAAATTTACAAACTTAGCCCCCAATTTCAAATTTTTACTACATCACATCAACACTAGTCGGTTGGGGATAGGACGGTAATCTCGCATACACCGAATATTTGCCGACGAGAGTTTGTTTTTGGCGCCCACCGTGTATGAATATGAATCGGGGAGGAAGTCGATTTCGGCCGAGGACACACTGTGTTTTGGCGCCCACCGTGAATGAATCTGGGTGAGAGGCGGTTACGTCACGTTTGGGTGAAATTACAAACCTACCCCTATCGAAACCTATAGAAATCCAGCATATAGGCTTTGCGTGGCAGGGATAGGTAGTAGTGATTTCCATCTCGCGGATTTTGGTTTCGGGCGGTTACCGCGACTTTCCCCGCTTCGTTCAAATTTTGCAGAGTGCACGTTTACCGTGCCAACTCAATTCGAATCCTGTTTGTATTCTATTTTTTTCCGGGTGGGATCCATTTTCAATTGGAATTACATTCTATATACATCATTTTTTATATATACTTTCAAAAGCACAACAAAGAATTCTGCTCCTTTATATGTATAATATGATTTACAAATACAACGATCTTGAAATCTTAAGGTTGAATTCAAAAAAATTTAACCTAATTATGTTCTACTAAAATGTATGGATCAGTAATATCTACATATTAAATAACATAGATGTGCGTGAATTCATATGAGTATGCATGTTTGATAGATCAATTTTGGTTCGAGTATGGATTACATGTATCATCATCTCGAATTCAAATATTTGAATCCCTTTTTTGTTCACTCCTTTCACGCCCATCTCTCTCTCGCATGCATGCTCCTTCAGGTAGCTATCACTCTCTTTTCTCCAGCTCACCCGCACGCTCACTTCATGTTGCTCCTATCCTCGCAAACATGGTCTCTCGAGGTCTCCCTTGAGAAGTGTCACACTCTCCCTATCATTATACATTACACGGTTTTCATTGTCTCTCACATCTCTACTGTTCTCTGGTATCACTCGGTACCTAAGCTTTCTTTTTCACCGCCAAACACACAGTCTCCACTCGTCTTTCACTTTGTCTTTCTCTCTATGGGATCCTCTCACACACCCTATATGTCTCTACATATGACTCATACCACTAAAATTACTCTCTCTATCTCTCCTATAGACACAACATTTGTTCCGGTCTCCTTTTCGTCTCCATCCCAGACTGACATTATTCATTTGTTTACCGATCAGACAACCCCGACTACCGTCTCCTCTCTCTCTCACAGACACACACACACACACACACACAACTCCTGCTTCCACTCCCATTCCCGACTACCGTCTCTCTCACACACACACAAAACTCTCGATTTCGCACCCCGACTCGTATTTCCCTCACAAACATTTATCGACTAGCTAGCCTCTAGATAGGTTTATACACCCGCACACTCATGCTTCCACAATGGCATACATGTGTCTCTCCCGCTCCTTGTATCTATGTAGATTTTTCTTCCCTTCTTGAGACACGCCCTCTCGATCGTGCACACACACACTATCACCTCATTTTAAGCTGATACCTATCGCACACACACTCCTTGTGTCTTTGTCACACATGCACTCCGTCCTCCTCCACTCGCCCTCTCTCTCTCACACACATGGGCTTTTTGCAACAACTAGCAGGATGCCCATGCGTTGCATGGAACATCAAGATGCATTTGTATGAGTAGTTTATCTTGTGGGGGAAAAGGATGAACGAGGGAAGGCCTTATTTGCAAATGTGGAGAGGGGTGTGGGTATCTTTTTGCAAAATTGCCATAGTTTCCTTCCTATCCGTCAGATATAGATCGGACGGCCTATATTGCAGGATGACAGGCACACGATCATCACCGACAGTGCTTATTATAAGAGTAGGGATAAAAATAGAGTTGGTGATGATGGTGGGCCTGCCATCCTGCAATGTAGGTCATCTGATGTATATCTGACGGATAGGAAGGAAAATATGGCAATTTACCCGCACTCTTCACCACATTTGCAAATAAGGCCTTCCCTCGTTCATCCTTTTCTCCCACAAGATCCTGATGTTCCGTGCAACACACTGGCATCTTGCTAGTAAGAGTAGAAATTAGACGTATACCACTTCTAGAATCTTGAAACCAACAACATTCCTCCCTTATCTCATCAAAACCGCCAAAGGAATATATTTTGAGTGAAACATAACATATTTTTAGTGATATACGTATTTCAAAGCTAGACTTTTTTCTATCAAATCGGTGAATATGTATTAATCCAGTGGCGGAGACAGGCCTGGGGCAGCTAGGGCTATAGCCCCAGGCCTAGAAACAACTTCCTTTGTAATTTCTTCATGCAAAGCATAGAAAATCATAGAAGTTTATCACTCAACATAGCACAGCCCTAGGCGTAATCTGCATCAAGCTCCGCCACTGTATTAATCTACTTTGATCGTGTGGCAACGCATTGGCACATTGCTAGTAGTTATTATAATTTTTTGGACACCAGACAAATGGTGGAGTACATATACGAAGAGAAGAGGCGCACGCACGCAGTTGGCCTCTCGCTGTCTCGCACACATGAGTGTTACGTAAAGGCGACTGAGGGAGTCCTGGATTAGGGGGTGTTCGGGTAAACGGACTATACCTTCAGCCGGACTCCAGGACTATGAAGATACAAGATTGAAGACTTCGTCCCATGTCCGGATGGGACTTTCCTTGGCATGGAAGGCAAGCTTGGCAATGCGGATATTCAAGATCTCCTACCATTGTAACCGACTCTATGTAACCCTAACCCTATCCGGTGTCTATATAAACCGGAGGGTTGTAGTCCGTAGGCAATCAACTCCATATACAATAGTCATACCATAGGCTAGCTTCTAGGGTTTAGCCTCCTTGATCTCGTGGTAGATCTACTCTTGTACTACCCATATCATCGATATTAATCAAGCAGGACGTAGGGTTTTACCTCCATCAAGAGGGCCCGAACCTGGGTAAAACATCGTGTTCCCTGCCTCCTGTTACCATCCGGCCTAGACGCACAGTTCGGGACCCCCTACCCGAGATCCACCGGTTTTGACACCGACATTGGTGCTTTCATTGAGAGTTCCTCTGTGCCGTCACAATCAGGAAGGATGCCTCCTCCCGTCTTTAAAGACGGCACCGTTGTTAAGGGAGCCTTGGCTGTCGGTCAAACCCTCCGGCTAGGTGGTTTCCTCATGACCGCCTGTTCGGCTGTTGCACCGACGGTGACCTCTCGGGTCATCAAAAGCCACCTACACGTCAGCTCGGAGCTCGTCGAGCAGCTAGATCCAATGGAGCTCTCTTCCGTAAACAAGCTCTTGGATTGCATCGCCGCCCTGGGGGTCGCTACGGATTACGACCAGGTTGGGCTTAAACCCGATCTAAGAGAAATTAACTCTTCCCAAGTCACCCACCACGTTGCCGTGGTAGAAACGCAGTGCGGCGACCCTTCATCTATTTTAAGGACTAGCTACGTCTGAATTCCCGACCCCTCCAAGCCGGATACCCGCGGAGGGGGAGATGTAACTCAAGACCTGAGCCTAGGATCAGGCAACGGGCCAGATTCACTAGACAACATCCAAGAATCCGAACTTCAGAGTTCGGAAATTCTTCGGCCTCCGAATCTTGGATTGGGTGAGGTTTCAGATTCAACGACACCCGCCCACCCGATCATAAGCGATCTCTCCCAAATCAGGCAGAGGCCCGAGGAAACAGTACATCATTACTGGGCCAGATTCCTCCTGGTTATGAACAGGATAAAGGATTGCCGCGAGGAAGACGCAATCTCAATTTTCTGCAGTAATTGCACAGACAAGGGAATCCTTAACGCCGTAAGTCGTCGTGATATCACACGCTTCGCTGACTTGGTGTCCATAGTACAAAAATACTGTGCCATGGAAAGCGCCCGGAAAACCGAAATAAATTTTTGGGATAATCCGGCCTTGAATAGTAATCCCGTCCGAACTAAGAGGGTGCATTATCACAGGACACCCGGGATAAACACCAAAAAGCCAAAACCCTCTACAGGGCATGGAACCGTACTGGAAAGATGGCTTGATGGACCCTGTAGAATTCACAGTACAGAGGATGCCACACCAACTCACAGCCTTAGAGCATGTTGGATACTCCGGCAGGTGGCCAAAATCGGCGAGGACCTCTTAATTCCAGAGGCCGCAGAAAGCCAGCCCAATGACACCAGTACCGTTCTCACAGTTTTCGAGACTTTCGCATCAAACAATGTGTGAAAAAGAACACTCCACAGCCTCGCCGAAGTCTATCAAATTGCAACAATAAATCCATGGAGCGACACTGCCATTACCTTCAACGCAAGTGATGAACCTAGATTCCGAACAGCCCGAGCACCAGCCGCATTGGTCCTCAGTCCCATAGTGGATGGCTTTCGCCTCACCAAGGTGCTCATGGATGGAGGCAGCGGACTGAACCTCATTTATGAGGAAACCCTTCAAAAAATGGAAATAGACTGGAACCGCGTCAAGCAAAGCAGCACAACCTTTAGAGGAATAATCCCCAGTCGGGAACCGCGCTGCACAGGAAAAATCACACTAGATGTGGTGTTCGGCACGCCGGATAATTACAGGTCCGAAGAAGTCATGTTTCAGGTGGCCCCGTTTAAGAGCGGATATCACGCTTTACTAGGGCGGGAAGCGTTTACAATCTTCCAAGCAATACCCCATTACGGGTACATGAAGCTCAAGATGCCCGGGCCGAACGGAATCATCACTCTCGCTAGTGATCCGGACATAGCACTCCGCGCCGAAAACAAGACAGCCGCATTGGCCCTTGAGGCATTGTCCGAAGCCCTAGCGGCTGAGGAACTGACTATGCTGCGCTCCACGGTAAGCAGGGACGATGTGATACTCGACAGAAGATCCAAGTCCACCTCTTTTAAACCAGCGGATGAAATAGTCAAATTCCAGGTCCATCCAACGGACCCCAATAAAACAGCTTCCATCGGGGCACGATTAAACCCCGATGTAGACGCCGCACTGCGAGAATTCCTACAGGAGAACTGGGACATTTTTGCCTGGCACCCTTCAGACATGCCAGGAATCCCACGCAGGCTGGCCGAACACAGCTTAAATATCCTAAAAGGATTCAAACCTGTCAAACAAGCCCTTCGGCGTTTCTCTGAGCCCAAGAGACAGGCAATGGGAGAGGAGCTAGCCAAACTATTGGAGGCCGGATTCATCAGAGATATAAAACATCTGGACTGGCTAGCAAACCTGGTGATGGTACCAAAGAAGGACAAATCATGGCGCCTGTGTGTAGATTTCAAAGACCTTAACAAGGCTTGCCCAAAGGATCCCTTCCCCCTCCCCCGTATCGATCAAATTATCGATGCCACCGCAGGACACGATTTGTTGTGTTTCCTCGACGCATACTCCGGTTACCATCAAATCAAGATGGCAGAATCAGACCAAGCTGCAACAACATTCATCACACCATACGGCCCATTTTGCTTCAACACAATGCCCTTCGGGCTGAAAAACACCGGCGCAACATATCAGCACATGATCCAGACATGTCTGGCAAACCAGATCGGCAAAACAGCGGAGGCGTATGTGGATGATGTGATCGTCAAATCAAGACATGTCGAATCCCTAGTAAACGACTTGAGGCTTACATTCGATAACCTCCGAAAATATGACATCAAGCTCAACCCAGAAAAATGCATCTTCGGCGTTCCAGCCGGAGAGCTCTTGGGCTTCATTGTATCCGGTAGAGGAATTGAAGCAAACCCAGCCAAGATCCGAGCTTTGTCACAATTGGATGTCCCAAAGGACCTTAAACAAATACAAAAATTAACCGGGTGTGTGGCGGCTTTAAGCCGCTTCATCTCCCTCTTGGGAGAAAAGGCACTACCCCTTTATCGCCTCCTTCGGCGCACCAAAGACTTCGAGTGGACGGATGCCGCCACGACCGGACTTGATGAAATAAAATCCATATTGGCAAGAAACCCAGTCCTGGTCGCGCCAATCACCGGCGAACCAATGTTATTGTACATTGCAGCAACACACCAAGTTGTCAGCACAGTGCTCGTTGTCGAGTGGGAAACGGACGGACACAAATTCCCCCTTCAAAGGCCGGTCTACTACGTGTCCACTGTCCTCACTCCATGCAAATCACGGTACCCACATTATCAAAAGATTGCATACGCGGTATTCATGGCATCCCGGAAGCTATGACACTACTTTCAAGAGTGTTCCATAACAGTAGCCTCGGAAGTGCCACTAAACGATATTATCAACAACCGCGATGCAACGGGCCAGATTGCAAAATGGGCCATCGAGCTTCTCCCGTTCGATATAACCTATAAGCCATGGCGAGCTATTAAGTCGCAAGTTTTGGCCGACTTCGTCGCAGAATGGACGGAGGCCGAGCTCCCTAAAGAGTACGGCACATATTCAAACTGGATTATGCATTTCGACGGCTCCAAAATGTTGGCCGGACTGGGGGCCGGTGTCGTCCTGACGTCCCCCACAGGAGACACAGTCCAATATGTGCTCCAGATCATGTACACGGATTCCAACAATGCAGCCGAATATGAGGCCCTCCTACATGGCCTCCAGATAGCAGTATCCATGGGTATCTAGCGCCTAGAGGTACGCGGGGATTCAAACCTCGCGATATCCCAAATAAATGGAGACTTCAATGCCAAGGACCCAAAAATGGCAGCTTATCGCGACGCCGTCCTAAAAATGTCAGCTCGGTTCGAAGGGCTGGAGTTTCACCATATAGCCCGAGAAAACAATCAAGCGGCGGGCGTCCTAGCACGCATCAGAGCAAAACATGATACAGTCCCCCCCAACATCTTTTTGGAAAGATTGTTCAAGCCATCCGTAGCATGGGAGGGGGAACTCGCAAATAACAGCCCGAACCCAGCCGCACCACACGACGCCGAACAATCTGACACAATTGGAGGCTCTGCCAACGAAATTACACCTTCAGCCCACGTAATAATGGTGGTTATCGCCCCGTGGACAGAACCATTCCTAGCCTACCTTACTAGGCAGGAACTCCCAGAGGACCAAAACGAGGCCCGCTGCATAGTGCGGTGATCTAAGGCCTACAGATCCATAAGGGAGAACTTTATAAGAAAAGCACTACTGGAGTCCTTCAAAGGTGCATCTCCGAAGAGGAAGGGCGGAACCTCCTGGCTGAAATTCATGCCGGACTTGGTGGTCACCACACTGCTGCTCGGTCCCTTGTTAGCAAGGCTTTCCGTACAGGCTTTTACTGGCTGACGGCCCGAGCAGACGTTCAGGACCTAGTCCAACGATGCGCTGGTTGCCAACTTTTTGCCAACCAAAGCCATATGCCACCCACTGCACTCCAAACTATACCCATCACCTGGACTTTTGTGGTCTGGGGGCTTGACATGGTCGGACCCCTTAAAGGTGGAACCCATAGGAAAAAATACTTACTGGTCATGGTGGATAAGTTTACCAAATGGATAGAAGCCAAGCCTGTTAAAACGGCCGAATCCGGACCTATGATAGACTTCATATCCGGGGTTGTACACCGTTATGGCGTCCCCCACAGCATCATAACCGACAATGGTACAAACTTTACCGCCGACGAGGTAAAACTCTGGTGCAAAAACATGGGCATCAAGCTCGATTATGCTTCCGTCTATCACCCACAAACCAACGGCCAGGTCGAACGCGCAAATGGTCTTATCATGAGCGGCATTAAACCCAGACTGGTGCGGTCCCTCAAGGAATCTAACACGCACTGGGTAGAGGAGCTCGACTCCGTGCTCTGGGGGCTGCGGACCACGCCAAATCGCACCACCGGATACACACCATTTTTTATGGTGTACGGCGCAGAGGCAGTTCTGCCCTGCGACATAATTCATGACTCACCTAGAGTGCGCATGTACGAAGAAAGAGAAGCCGAGCTCGATCGGCAGGACAACTTGGACGCCTTGGAGGAGGAGCGTGACGTGGCAAAAGCCCGTTCCGCATTTTATCAACAGCAGGCCCGAAGATATCAAAGCAGAGAAGTACGGGCCAAAAATTACAATGTTGGCGAACTAGTTCTACGCCTGCCGGATAAGAAAAAGGACAAACTCAAGCCCAAGTGGGAAGGTCCATTCATAATCGACCAAGTCCTGACTGGTGGGGCGTACCGCCTGCGAGATGCGTCGGATAACCGACTCGAGCCGAACCCGTGGAACGCCACCCGTCTCCGAAGATTCTATGCCTAGCGCCGGACTCTGTGTTCGTCTCCTTCCTCTGTCCATTTTTTGCATTTTTTCTGTCTTACATTTCTCTCCTTCCCCTCTTTTCTTTTATAGCCCTTAAAGGCTCATCTAGTGACGCGCCACTCGCGCTCATTAAACCTGGGGGCTTCTTTAACAGAAGCTTATTTATACGGGCTTCACGCCCAACACATGCGTCAAACTTCCGCATGTACCTTTTTCTTCACCATTATATGCATCGATATGACTTAAGTTTTGGCCAAGCTGGGTTGCCTGGCTCCTGTGCTTACCCCTACGTTCCCGATTGTTCGGCTAGGCGGTAAAGGGAGCACCTCTGCGATTGTTACTGCCGGGTCAGCCGGATGTGTACCTCAGACTGGGTGAAGCCGAAAGCTAGTGTTCTTAAGGGAATATTCGGTCGGTGAAATAAAAGATGATCTTTTTACTCATTTTATGCGCCCCCAGATGCTTTTTTCTGCGTCTTTTCACGCAGTCCGGACATGCACTTTAGGGCATGCCTCCCAGCGAAAGGAACCCCTAACGGAACTATTCTCTCTGGAAGATGTTTCTTACTAACCATGTAATATAACATAACTAGTTGGGCACTTGTCTGATAAAGCACTAATGACCCCTACGCCTGGTCTCCACGCATACCCCGGTTCTTATATAACCGCTATGGTATTCGGACACACTCCGGACCGTCAGGTCCCGAGGTTGAAGCGAAAAGGTCGGCAACGACAAACGATCTACAATCCGGCTAGAAGGCATTACACATGTCAATTCAAAATTACATAGTCATTCTGACTGATTGTATTCCTCTTCTATACCATCTAACAGGCTGTCTAATTTACAGTCCTGCTGGGAATACTTCGCGGCCAACTCTACTTGGCCGTATACTAAGCTTACAGGGATCTCCTTCCCGTTAGGCCCCACTGGTCCGACCTCGGCCATGTGGTTTGGGTCAGACTTCGTAAAACGGGTCTTCACCATGGCCCAGGCCTCCCTAGCGCCTTGTCGGCAGGCCGATATCTTCCACAACCGGAAGCGCCGCCGAGCTCCCTTCAGCTTCTCCGCAAGCTCTCCAAGGCCCTCGGGCACGGAGTGGGCAGGCCATAAGGCTTGGGCAATACCCCGCATCACGTGCCGAATTCGCTCGTGCAGTTGCAAGAGTTCGGGAAGAAGGTCACCCGTAGAACCGGGCATCTCCTCTACAGGACGACCTGTGAGCATACCTACAGACATTACTCTGTTAGTCGACTTCCTCGCCGAACTTTTTTTTCAAAGTTCGTTCAAGCACTTACTAAAAATGCCGCGTCGAAGCCGCTGATTCTCCTTCGTGGAGTCCGACAGCTGGCCACGAACATCTTTAAGTTCGACGTCCAGCTTGGTGTTGGCGTCCTGAAGATCATTCTTCTCTCGCCTCACCTTTGTCAACGTACTCTCACCGGCCTTTAGCCGGCGTAAGAGTTGTTGCTTGTCCGGATCGAGTCCGGCGCCATCTGCAATATGATTTGTCAGATTTGCACCCACACCGCACAATACTAATCTTTTGAAGTGTATCTTACCTGAGGGGGTCTCTTTGGGCTCCCCTGCTGCGGCTAGTGCGGCCTCTAGTTGGGCCTTGCACTTTTCCAGCTCCTGGGACAGTACGGTATTCTTCTCTGTAAGAACCTGCATATTAAATGATCCTTAAATCAGTTGCTCTAACTGCTTCAAGTCTCGGGGGCTACTGGCATATATATATATTTAACCAAAATTTTCTTACCCGTATGTCTTTTACATACTGCTCCGTGGCTCTGGCTAAACCATTTTGAGCGGCACGGAGGTACGCATCTCCCGAATTAAAGGCATCTAAAGCCTCTTGGGAGAAACAAGCGTCGCGTAGAACTGTCCGGCGACGCCTGTGGTTCATGGCACTCTCCACTTCAGAATTTGTGGCAGACAGCCTGTCCGCATCCTCTGTCGGAGGAGCGTCCGGTGCGCGCCTTGTGCTCGCCTCCGCTTCCTGGCCAGACGTTGGAGCCTGGCTGGTGGAGGCGCGATTGGCAACCTCTCCGGATGTAGTCCGGCGAGGTCTCTTCGTTCTGAAGATAGCACGAACGTTAATATGCCCTGACAGAATAACACCAGGGAAACAGAGGGTGCGCTATACCTTTGCGCCGGCATCTCAGTCCGGACTACATTCCTTTTGTCCCACGGGGCCCTGCGGCCCCTCGTTGGCTAGCCGCCGCAGGTTCGGCCTCCTGCCTCGGAAATCTCCCCTGCAAAACACGGTTGTCGTCAGAAACACCGGAATACGTGAGAGTGGAATCTCTCTCAAGGGAATGAGACTCCGGTTTCTGTCACCTGGGGAGGCCGGGATTAACCCTGGGTAATCAGCCGTGATGGCTACCAAGGTATTGTCCTTGCTTAGCTGATGGAACACCCCGTCGATAAGCTCCACCGATATGTCCGGATCCTCTTCGGAGTCCGGATCGAGGGACCGTTCTGGGTCCTCGGGTTGTGGAGGGCGGCTGTTTATATCCTTTACCTCCTGTCGCAGTTCCTGCATTGAAGTCGTTAGACTACATATCTAACCGTGGGAGTATAAAACAAACGGGCAAGCGCAATTGTTCACTTACCCAACTTGGAGGATCGTACATACTGAATCCGGCCCACGGGTTGACGCGGAGGAATTCCTCCTTCTCTCCCTTGTATAAAGAGGATAAGATCTTTACTAAGGCGGCGGCTGAGGCCGGCCCCTTACGACCGTAACGTGTGGCATCATCCTCCCCGTTGAAATCCCACATGGGGTGGCCTCTATATTGAAGCGGCTGCACTCCCCGCATAATGCATGCGGCCATGACTCCAATCATGGTTAGTCCGGAATGAGCCAACAGTCTTATCCGGCCCATCAGGTAAAGGACGTCTCTATCGCTTTCTCTCTGAGAGCTCCGCGGACGCCAGCTCAAGCGTTTCTTAAATAGAGCACTGTTGAACTCAGGGAGACCGACCCGGATAGGGTCCGGTAGCGGGACGCCATCTATGTAAAACCATTCTGAAGGCCAGTCCTTGGATGCCTTCTTTGGGGTTCTGGATAGGTATCCGGTCCCGGCGATGCGCCATACTTCGGCTCCGCCCACTTGGTATATAGACCCCTCTTGAGAACGGGGCACCAAGCAGAATAACCTCTTCCACAGCGTGAAATGAGCCTCAACACCTAAAAATAGCTCGCAAAGGGTGACGAAACCCGCAATATGCAATACGGAGGCGGGCGTGAGATTGTGCAGCTGGAGGCCGTAGAACTCCAGAAGCCCGCGGAGAAATGGATGAATTGGAAATCCCAGTCCCCTTATTAGATAGGGGACGAGGCACACCCGCTCTCCTTTAGAAGGATTGGGGGTGCTCTCCGCTTGTTTTCCGCCATTGTAGGTGGCGAGACCGGCTCGGACGGGGACCATGTATGCCGGAGGGAGAAATCTCTTGGCCTGAAGCGAGACTAACTCGCTATGCGGGATGGTGCAACTCTCCCAGCCCTCGGGTTTGGGACCGGAGGGGCGAGGGGAGGAGCTGCGACGGCTGGTCATGTTGGAATGGACCTTTGCTAGAAGCGCTCTGATGATAACTCGCGGAAAGGAGAAGATGTGGTTTGGACCTAAATCCCCATCCCGTTAAATAGGCGGCTCGTTTATACGTCTAGGGGTGTGGATGTAAAAATTCCCCGGCTTTTTGCATTCGTTTGACACATGGAAGACGGCCATTATTGGGCGTGGAAGCCGAGGAGCACTACATTACAAAAATCGGACATTATTCCTATAGGTACACAAGATTTGGAGAAGAACCAGCCTTGCAATGCCGAACAATCTGCGCGCCGGACTCGTCATCATTGAAGCCTGGTTCGGGGGCTACTGAGGGAGTCCTGGATTAGGGGGTGTTCGGGTAGCCGGACTATACCTTCAGCCGGACTCCAAGACTATGAAGATACAAGATTGAAGACTTCGTCCCGTGTCCGAATGGGACTTTCCTTGGCGTGGAAGGCAAGCTTGGCGATGCGGATATTCAAGATCTCCTACCATTGTAACCGACTCTATGTAACCCTAACCCTATCCGGTGTCTATATAAAACGGAGGGTTGTAGTTCGTAGGCAATCAACTCCATATACAACAGTCATACCATATGCTAGCTTCTAGGGTTTAGCCTCCTTGATCTCGTGGTAGATCTACTCTTGTACTACCCATATCATCGATATTAATCAAGCAGGACGTAGGGTTTTACCTCCATCAAGAGGGCCCGAACCTGGGTAAAACATCATGTTCCCTGCCTCCTGTTACCATCCGGCCTAGACGCACAGTTCAGGATCCCCTACCCGAGATCCGCCGGTTTTGATACCGATAGCGACGTTAACAAATAAACTCTAAAACCCTAGGGGCACGATTGCTGCATTTGCGGGTACCGGGTACGTGGTGGAGCACCTTTGTAGGAATAGTGAGCTCGCGTGATAATTTGATCCGTAGGAGTTGATGGTTGGGACCACAGGTGAACGACTTGGAGCGCGGGGCTCGCCAGTTGCCACAAATCGAGTAGCCACATTTAAAATATCGTTTTTTAGCGGGGTTAAGAGTTCCGATTTTCAATGGCACGTTATAAGTAGTAAGTAGTTTTTAGAACGATTGGTATGGAGCGAAAAAGGAATTCATAGTACTACATACCTCCTTGGCGTATGGTTGTATGGTTTGTTTTTTTTCTGATGGAGGTTGTATGGGTTTATGTTGCGAGATGTTGAACCTGGTAGTTCTAGGGCAAATACTATGGTTTAGATTTAGATGTTGGTTTTCTTTAATGAAAATCGGAAGGGGAAACCCTTCTTCGATTAAAAAACTACTACGTCCATTCTGGTTTACTAGTCCCCATCGTACTTTGGGTCAAAGTTTGTCCACGAACTTTACTTGTAAAATGTGAATGGAAAACGAGATTTTGTTATACCCAAACAAAAAACGACTGGAGGGAGTGATTGCTCTGACACGGATGCGACCTCTCATAGCGCAGGCATTGAACTGGCGCGCCGGCCAAGAGGGCCGCACTCGCTGCAGGCCCGGCTGAGCACGCCTCCTCGCCGCGTGCAACCAGCTTAAGACTGCCCCGTCTGCCTTCATTGAATCTGCGCGTGTGCCGACAACATGTCCTTCCGTGAGCCGGCAGGCATTTTAGAACACAAAAATGACTAAAATATAATTAATTTACGCATGGTCTTGACTTGTTGTGCTTGCACTGGTATCAGGAACTAGTAGAGGATTTTCTTTATTTATAGCTCTCCTCACATTTTTTTGGCTTTGAAGTGAAACATGGTTGTGGACATTATGTATGAATGTGCAGATATCTGTGAACATGAGTTTCATGTGGAAGTTGAACTTGGAATGTTGGGCTTGCGCGTGAACTATACCATGTCCAATGCTTTGTCTGTTATTGTTTGGAAAGTAATTGTTGTTATTACATGACCCGAAAAAAACATTTTGTGCCACATCAGTAGATGCACAGACATCACAACGGGCATGCCGGCTGGATAAAAATTTGATCCTAGCTATTATGAAGGAGATTTTGTATTGTCAACAGTTTTAGATAGCAGGAGACGCCTAGCCTGCTCTGCCTCTGCTAGCTTATTTCTAGCTTCTTCCATCTCTTCTTTGGCTTGGGTGAAGAGAGCATCTGATTGCTCTTTTCACTTCTTCAGGAACTCAGCTACATTCTCAAGGGCTGCTGCATGCTTTCTTTTAGCCTTTACTAATGCCACGAGGACACGAACAGCTGACGACTCCACCTGGCTTGTGTGTAATCCATCATCATCTGGGAATTTGCACCTTGTGTCTAATCCAGCATCATTAGGGAACTGGCACCTTGTGTGTAATCTAGCCTCATTTTGGAAACATGATCTCGAGGTTGACCATACTTCCCTCCTCGCAGGAACTGCATCCTGACATGAAGTTACTTCTTTTTTAGATCAATACTCAGAGCAACCTAGATCCATTTAGTAGAAGCCAGATAAACAGAACTCGAAGAAGTGAATTCAAAAGGAAAAAATAAATAAAAACAGACTACAAGGTGAGAACACCCACTTCCTACATCAAGCTAAAAATGAAAGCATTAGGACGATTTAGACTCTTCTTATTACACATCGAAGAACACCACGCTTAAGAGAAACATAAACTACAACATATACACATCGAAGAACACGAGGCTACACGAAAGTAATTGAAAGGGTGTTACTTACCAAAGCTCGTTTTATAGGTTCGGTGCAGCTCCTCTTTAACTTGCCACGCTCCTTGAAGATGTCCCGAATATCCCGTGTTTGGTCTTCATTGCTCCTCTGCATGTTCGCACTCGTGGTTTTAAAATCTCAACATGGCAAGAAAAATATACTAGTAGTAATACTCGCGCATCTTGTGGGCAACATTAAAGCACTCGTCTGCCATGTTAGAGCATCTCCAAGAAGATAAACTACTCATACAAATGCATCTTGATGCGTGCAACGCATGGGAATTTTGCTAGTTCTAAAAACCTCTCCATCATTTGCCACACTACTGGTTGCAGATGAAAAACCTACCCAAGCACAGTGCGATACAGGAGCGACGCACAATTACAAGCTGATATTCTGTTGGACAATGGAGGCTATAACCAATTACTTTTACGGGAACAATAGCACCCAGGAAATTTGAAGGGTAGGTATGAAACTGCACATGTACTGCTAAGTGATTCAATACACACATTACCAATCGAGGAGGAGAACGATGGTCGCGGCGGCCTCTGTGAGTCATGGTCGGCAACGGGAGTCAGTTCATTGTCCACGACGGTGGTACTTCTACGCTTGGCGTCGGCTTCCGGGAAGCAGATCCGAGACCGTGGAAGACGATGCCGGGGAAGAGGCTCCATGTACGACGACGACGACGATGGACCGGCTCCAGTGCGGCGTACGAGGTTGTCGATGAGGCAGATGCGCTGCGGTGGATGAGTGCGCCGATGTAAAGGGGAGGAGCACGAAGGCTGCGGTGCCGTGGGGAAGTCTATTTTGTGGTGGGGATAGAAAATGGGGAGTATTCAGGTGTACTACTCTGTGTTCCGGGGTGGGGTTGGCTGGGTAGGGTGAACCTGAAGTTACGAAAACAGCCCCCTACCTAGCGTCATCTGTAGGCCTGTTCTGAAGGCTATGATGGTAACTTCCCACTGCTCAAATCAGGGTCGGGGGAGATTTTTCCGCCGACCTCAAAATTTTGTGACACTGGACTCCCCGTGTGGCGTGTTGAGTGATTCGGCTAAGCAACTAGCGAGTAGTAGTAGTAAACTCTGCATATTAGGTTTGATCGAAGTCAAACTTCCTAAAGTTTGACCAAGTTTATAGAAAAATATAAACATTTACCATAACAAATATGTATGATGTGAAAGTACATTCAATAATGAATCTAATGGTATTTATTTGTTATTGTATATGTTAACATTTTTTGTTATAAGCTTTCTGAGAGTTTACAAAACTTGACTTTGACCAATGCTAATACGCAGACTTAAATAAAAATGGAGGGAGTACACATTTGTTTTCTTAGTTTGTAGTGAACTAATCATTTGTTGAAATTGTGAAATAAATATATTAGGCTATTGACTTCAAATGTAATGGTCTATACAATTCAATAGTTACAATCATTGTCGAATCCCAAGATGTATACAAGGTCTATAGTACTCCCTCCATCCGAAAGAACTTGTCATCAAAATGAATAAAAATAGATGTATCTAGAACTAAAATACATCTAAATACATCCTCTTTGATCCATTTTGATGACAAGTATTTCTGGACGGAGGGAGTACTTCACAACATGCTCAAACTCACATAATCCCAGTCAAATGAGAATCTAAATGCATTTCATAGTTATTACTTTGTAGGATGCAACAAGAACAACCATAACTCTACATCAGCCATTATATAAGCAACATTTTGACATATCCAATGTGTGAATGAAACGTGCAGAGAGAGCTTTTGAAGATGGAGCAGATACGGCGGGAAAGATTGTATGTATGTGGACGAGAGAGTAGGAATCAAACCTAACAAGACAGAGAGAGAGAGAGAGAGAGAGAGAAAGAGAGAGGAAGAAGATAGGTCTGTGAGAAAGATGCATACATGTAATATACATGAGATGCGTGTGCATCTGGATTCTGTATACGTGGAAGGAGAAGAGACAACATGTTTGATGAGAGAGCAGGAAAAACATGGACGAGAGGGGAAGGATCTCGTGGGTTGAGGGATTGACAATTTTGTGTGGGGGAGAGAGGGATTGGTAATTTTGTGCAAGAGAGAGAGGGCGGGGGGAGGAGTCAGTCAGCCGTCGTCACATCACCCTGCTTCCGAATGACCCCACATTCTCTAGCGTGGTGTGGTCGCCGTCTTCGATCTGCTCGTTGCCCTCTTTGAAGATTGAGGTGTTGTGCATGTTGGGGTGCAAAGAAGCACAAGCAAGAGTGGTCGCCGTATAACCTTGGATGGGGATGAATTGTGTGCTCGGGGGAGTGTGTGTGTGTGTGTGTGTTGTGCTGCGGGTGTCTCTGTGTGTGTGTGTGTCTCTCTGTGTGTGTGTGTGTGTGCATGTGTCAGATATTGAGAGAAAACAAACCTAAGGAGAGAAATGGGTATTCATGAAGAGATTGTGCGGGCCTTGAGGTGGGCAGGGGTCGGGTGAGGGTGTCAAAATGTGCGCGTTGATGCATGTGTTGCATGCAACCGTGCGAGGGACGGACAAATCGAGAGAGATGGTTGTGGTGTTACGGATGCTCCTCTCTCTCTCTCTCACACACACACAAGTAAACTAGAAGACCATTCTCTCATGTATACACAACGTATCGGCATCTGTCTATGTCTCACTCATGCATGATCATTTGCACATTCACACCTCTCTATGTCTGTATCACACACACACCGTCTCCACATTGCCCTTCCGCCACAACACACATATGGACACATACACACATTCTCTCTCAGTCACACGCACAAAATCAGTATTAAAAAAACTAGGGTGCACCTAAAACGTCCAAATCCATATAAACATGAACTGCAACTAAATTCAAATCTATGGAAATATTGCAGCGTCAAGAACTTTCATAGGAAAAAAAAGTTGAGTAATACTCGAGGATTGTTTTCACACACACAAAAAGGTTCGGTGGATGTCCTTCGAGCGCGACACGGTGACGCACCGTTCGATCGACCGCGCGGCCGCGGTTCACGGGCTTGCACAGGATTCCGTATCGTGGCTATGGTACTAACTAATAAAAGCGTTGCCTAAGTCTAATGTTTACGTGTACTAGTACGGTTTTCTTTTAAGTTTGACCAACCTTATATTTAAAACTAAAGTAAGCTCCCACACGCGCACTCATCAATATGCCGCCGCCGTTGCGCATGCTGGCGCCCGCCTACTCGGGCCAACAGTTTTTCGCCCATCACCGCGGTGTTGCTGCCATCCCTGTGCCATGAAGCCGAAGGCTCTCCCGCTCACGTCGTCTGCAGTCCCTCCTCGTGATGCCGCCGCGCTGCCAAGCACGTGAGCAGCTGGTGGAGCCGCGTCTATGCACGCAGCGTACCAAGAGGAGGACGAGCGCGTGCTCCAGCACGCCGGCGAGGAGGAACTAGCGTGTCATTGTCGTCTCCACCCGCGCGGAGGAGGCGCGCATGGCGGCTATCACGGCGGAAGCCGATCGTGCGCGCATCAAGCCCGCAAACCGGGTGCGGACGTGGAATCTACCTTCGAGACCTTGAATGCCACGTGGATCCTACAATCTGAAGGAGCAATTTGGGTCAGTCGACTCATGTGAGCCGTTTGATGCAACATGGATGGCTAGAAGGGCTTCTTCCACCTCTTCTGCCGTCTTCTTCCTTCGCTCCGTCGAACTTATTTCACAAATCGACTAACCCAAATTATACTACTAGTACGAACGTATTAAGTACAATAGGAACACGAAGATACGAGCAGTAGTACCAACTGCAAGAAGAACAGTAGTAAGACATAGTACTAGTACTACTGTATGTACTAAAGAGTTCAAATAACGAGAAAGAACATAAACATAGTTCTGCTGGGGCCTCAGCACAACACACCCTTGAAAATAAACTAATAAGCAACTAGTCCGCTTGACACTGGAGTAGAACTAGCATGAGCGACGGCACTGCCACCTATTTGGAGTCCGAGTCCACGTCCTCGACTTCGTCCTCGTCCCTCTTCCTCTTCCTCTTCGCCGACGCTTCTTTGCTTGAACCGGACACTAAGCTCTGCTTCTTCATCCAACCCCTGTAGATATTTAAACAAAGGTAGGCATCCATTGCTGCGTATAGGATGTGATCTTCATTTAATGTCTTCGACTCCCATGCATGATGAAACTCGTGATGAGGTTTCTTTAGTTTAGCATACGAAGGATCAATCATGGCTGCTGCCAGGGTCCGCATTGAAGGTTGAGAGGAGGACACCAGGCTTGCCTTCTGGAGATCAAAGGGCTGGCCTACAACAAGACCTATCCGACGCAGGACGTCACTATCGTTCTTAAACCCTACAGTAACGAATTTCACTCTTTTGTCCTTGAGGAAGTTCTTAAAATCCTGGCACTCAACATCGGCATGGCATATGTGGTAGACCAAGCAAACGTTATGTATGCAAACCTGGATCACGGCGGGCTTCTTCCTCTCTTCGTCCTTTAGATCCTTCTCTCGTCCTAGGACTGTGGTGTACTCAACATCTAGCCCAGCGACCCACTCATCCGTTGAACTGTTGAACATGCGTAGGAAGCAAGCAAGCCATGCTTTCACCGTCTCGGATCCACGTGTGTAGATGACGATGAACTGATCGCCGGTGATGGCTCTAACCTAGTACTCAGCGGCGACCATGGAGATTTTGGAGGCCATGGATTTTAGAGGAGGGTTAGGAGAAGTTGAACTGTTGTACCCCACAAAAAAAAACTGGGAGCGAACTAATGTGAAAGGACGGGACGACTGGGAGCGAACTGTTGTAAGGTAGAAGACGGGGACGAGTAGGGCGTGCGAACGGCGTGGGGTTGCTGGCTTGCCCGGTGGATAAACGGCTGCAAGCCCCCAAAGAGTTCTTGAGAACTATGCGGGAACCACTAGATGTCATGTCTACTAGACCCATATCGTAGGCCTGACGGTATAGCTTCTGCCTGTTTGCACGCCATGCTGGCGCGTGGATGTAGCTTCACTTAATTCCGTCAAACATCGCGCCTCCCATGACCTTCGCCTCCCTCGCGCGGTCGCGCCCTTGGAGACTTCGACCGGCTATAAATGAGCAATTTTTTTGCCTTTTTTTAGACAAGCAATTTTTTTGCCTACTCCGCATGCATGATACTCCCTCTCGTCCTTTTTACTCCCGTCAACCGTTTGCAAAGTGTTTGACCAAATTTATACTTTTTTTGAACACCACATTATATTAATTAACCAGCCACACCAGTACACTCATTCGATACAATATTTCCAAAACACTTAGGCGCGGTGCATTAACTTCTACCTCGTTTCTTGTTTCTTGACATATCAACCAATAGGAGATGTGGGTGTGCATGCTTTTAATGACTTGAGACTACCAAACACGACATGCAGTGGTTAGTTCATTGCATGCAATGCTATTAATTAGCAAATAAACATTAAGATCTCTCGTTTTCCCCTCCTCCTTGGTCACAGTGCACAATCTAAGATGACTTGCTCACCTAGAAGGAGGGAGTACTGATTATAATGAGTATAAGAACTACATTTTATAATGAGTGTAAAAATATTGATTTAACATTGTGAATGTTGACACATTGTGGAATAGTTTTTGAAGTCTGCAAAAGTACTCAACTAGTGTTGTCGTTCTCCACAAAAAAATGTTTTTACCAATGCATGCATGAACACTAGTTACTCTAACCCCCCTCTCTTCTTTAATTCTTTGCCACATCAGCATGTTTGCTATTCCCGTGTGCTAAGATACCACCATTATGGCCAGCCTTAATCATCGCATGCAATAATTTAGTGCACCTTGAAATATGAACATGTGTGGGGTGTGTTTGTTTTTAATGACTTGAGACTATACCTAGCCCGGCATGCAAGATGACTTATTATGCACCGTTCCCCATACCTGCCGGAAGCCCGTTCGTCTCCAAATCTTTTCCTCTCCATGTGTGGAAATAATATGCCTGCCAAACTCTCGTTCTCCCTCCGGCGGTCCCACCACTCCACCCCGTGTGAAAAAATCTGCATGCATGACTCTCCTCCCCCCACGCTCGTCCAATCCGTTGTGACCAGCAATATTTCCACCCCTTCGCTCACCCGTAATTTACTCCAACAAATATGCCCATGTAGCTGTTACTTAACTGCAGGTGCATTCAGTCACTGACATATGGGCCCAACATGGGTCTGGCCCACATGTCAGTGATGCAACTGGACCTACAGTTAAGTCAGTGCAGCTCAGTCCATATCTTACATAGGTGTGCCATTGCTCGCTATAAATACTGCGCCTCCCACGACATCGCTATCTCCTCCCCCTCACGTTCACGTTCATCGCTATCTCCTCCCCCTCCCTCTCACGTCGACCACCATGGCATCGCCCCTCCCAAGCCCTAGGAGCCCCTCACAGCACCGCGCGGACGGTCACGCGTCGCCGTTTCGTTCCTCGCCGCCACTAGTCGAGGAGGACACGTCGGTGTTCCGCTCCTCGCCGCTACACGATGCGTCGCTGTTCCGTTCCTCGCCGCCACTAGTCGAAGAGGACGCGTCAGCGTTTCGCTCCTCGCCGCGACGCGTCGAGGTGGACACGTTGGCATTCCCAATCTCGCCAGCACACACGCCGGAGGACGCGTCGGCTCCCTGCTACGAGGAGAACGCCGTGCCGACCGCCGAGCCTCCCCAGCCTTGAGGAGCTTTGGAAAGAAATGGATGTCGCCTTGTGGGAGGCTTTGCCTCCAGCAGAGCGCGCCAAAATAGAGGCAGAGAAGAAGGCCGAGGAAGAGAAGCGCACCGCGGAACAAGCTGCGTGGGAGGCCTATGTCGTGTCCGAGAGAGTCAGGCAATTGGCTCTTTGGTAGAAGGCTCGTGCGAGGCCCGTGAGGGTGGCGGAGGACGCCCGTGCCGAAGCCCTGAGTGCAGTCGGGACCAAGTGCATCATCTACGCTTGGCGGTACATGGACCGGGTGCATGCTTCCAGCGAGGAGGAGTACCTGTTGGCGCCGGATCACCACACCGGTGAGATCGCGCTCGCCCGCCGGCAAGCCGCCAATCAGCACCTCGCGAGTTGCGAGGCTGAGGAAGAAGCATTGTGTCGGCACGCTGGGAAACGGCCACGCACCAGGGCACTCGTGGCACGCCGCAAGCGCTCCTGTGAGCGTTGTGGCTTTTATGAGGAGTATAATTTTTGTTTCGTAAGGCGATCTCGTTAGTTTTGGGACGCAAATGATAAATCCCGAACGTTCAGGAATTTTTAGCTTCCTTAATTAAGTATGTAAAAGGGAAAGTTTGGAAACCTTGTATATTCGTACGCATTTTTCAAGTACGTGCATATAGCACAAACTTTACTATATACTATCACACTACACGTATCTCTTGATATATGCTTGCAGACTGTGCTACTCCCTCCGTCCAGGTCAATTAGTCATCTTCGGTTGTGCACCGTGACCAAGAAGGAGGGAAGACTTATACACCTAGACGGAGGGAGTACTACTATTACTTATGTATGTGCAAATGCATGTTTTAACATTGCGATGCGGTTTTTGTAAAAGTGGAAAAACAGCACTAGTCAAGCTTGTGAAACGATTCAATGCAAAACAAATGCAAAAATGCTCGTTTGATTGTTTACTTTTAGCTTCCTTCTCTGTGGTTATTTCTCTGTCGTACTTTGTACGGAGTATCTCACTGGTTGGAAAGGCATGCAAATTCCCAAACCTCTTCCTACACCCTGTATCGAATTTTTTGCCTAACAGGTTGTGCCGTGCAATTGGAATTCCAACTTGAGTACTACTACTAGTAGGAGTACCAGGGGCCAGTTCTTTTAGGCTTCTAGATTAGTAATCCCATAACTACTACCTCCGTCCTGGTTTATTGGTCCCCATTGTAATCTGTGTCAAATTTTTGGTCCAAATTTAGCACAAATTACAATGGTGAGGAAAAACCAGTTAAATCTTTGGTCAAAATTTAGCACAAATTACAATGGTGAGGAATAAACCAGGACGGAATAGTAGTTTAGAAGCCCAAATAAATGAGTGAGGCGCCTTATTGTTACTCTCCACTGCGACTAGTCTTGTGGGAAAAGCTGGGGAAGCCGCCAAAAGAACTGGCCCTAGGAGTAGTAGCTAGGGACCAAGTGTGCGAGATGAACTGGAGAAAGTAAATGCAGAGAGATGAAATGCAAAAAAGACGGAGAGATGTGATGGTTGCTTGTCCGTTTATTTTACCAGGCCACTTATTACTGGGAGTGGTTGGGTTTTGTGATATGACGGCTTTACTGCCGCGCCACGAGCGGGGTGAGAGGTGAGACTCCCGTGCAGCGCCGCCCTCTACATGTACTACTACTCCCTCCATCCATTTTTACAGGGCCTAACTTGTCAATCTTTCGTACCAAGGCATGTCCGCAAAAAGAGGAACTGGTTTTGGGACTAGTATCTAGATCCCGTGTAATCTTGCATGCATCCTACTTTGAATGCCTGGCCGCTGGCCTCCCTTCCTTTAATCACTCGCATGCAAATTACTCTCCTCCCTTTTCTACATTCATGCCTTGGCTGAAATATAGAGCTCGCTCCTCCTTTGAAAATATGGTGGTGCTATCCATGCATGCAAATCAATGCGACGGCCAGAGCATTTTCACGATGAAGGGACCACGCACGACTTGCAAGAGAAAATTAAGATGGAGATGCCTCAGTTAGTTCATTTGGATAGGTTTGTTCAGATATTATTTCATCTCTAGAGCTCACAAACATCTGGGTGAAATAGATAAAAAGTATCTTTTGCAAACAAAATCGTTCAACTGTTCAACCTGCATCCAAAACTTGTGAAGAAATAACTCTTATTGTGCTTTGCAGAAAATGATCTTCAAGAATTAGTTTTTGAGTATCCATTGTTATACATGTTGGCTACAGATGACATGGCACTTTCTTGTAGCCAACAATTGGCTATACTATTTAAGTATTAACCATGCCCTTATACACCTAGACGGAGGGATTAAATCAGGATGACTTGGGAGGGGGCAGAGGATATGTAAGAAATGGTTCATCATAAGTCTTTCACCATTACTAGAGTAAAAATTCATACATGGAATATTCTAGACTAAACCATAAATGGATACACTTTTATTCATGCGCGATACTCCAATAGAGCAAGATCATGCATGGAAGTCTCCACATGCTTAGACAGCGGATTACATTGAGCGAAGACTAATGATCAACATTTAACTTGAAAATGCAGATGTCTAGGTGAACCTCCTTGGAGTCCCCGTGCACATTGTTGGAGTCCAAATAACACCATGGGTTTTCCATGTCCACACCGGCAGGAAAGTCCCAGCTCCGCAGAGTCCAAGTATGCTCGGCGTAGCCAGTGTCACCACCCACGCGTGTAGGTCTCCTCTTCTCATGCTCATACAAGTGGTAGAAGAGCTCACCTTATAAAGGCCTACTAGCAAAATTCCAACATCGACCAGGCCGTCCATGAAACGGGAGTGGCTTTAGGGGACGTTGCGCCAGTTGAATATATGAGAAAGTTACTACGAGATTTAATCCGAATAAGCACAAAATAAATCATGATGGCTATAACAGAGATGAAACTAATAATGTGGACTAGCATAGTAGTAGGATACAGAGTAGAAACATGAATTCTACCACGATTTCGAACAGGAAGGACAGAAACACATACGGTGCAACGGGAGCAGCATCGTTGGCATTGAGGTTGTCGCCCAAGTCCAAACACCACATAGACACGGTCTTTGAGCATGGTTTGTAGTCGCTCCACGCTCGGGCATTGAAGTTTGTAACTATTTTAGATTAGAATATACTACTCCTCCGGTGCTAGTAGTAGAGCAGAGTCCTACTCTACTACTCTACTCAAACAAGTTAGGGCATAGCACTGCAGGGAGTACCAGTACTGTGATCACTCAAGCAAGTTGTCTGGCATCGACATGACCCTACGCTGATGGTATGTGTCTCGTAAGTCAAGCGGTGTGCTGTAGTCATCATCACCTGTCCACTTCCCGCAACACATATTCGCTTCTCCATCTTTGTCCACACACAATCTCGTCCAATGTTCCATCCCCGCTAAGGCGCCTCCCCCCCTCGTCCGAAACCCAAGCACTAACAATGGCAGAACCGAGCAGCGTTCGCCAAAAGAGTGGCTAGAATTCCCTCCCCGCAGAGGTAATCAAGCTCATTGTTTCGCGTGTGGACAATCTCAGTACCATGTCGCTCGCCGCGTGCTCATCGGGGCTGTACCGTTTACTCAAAGCCCTCAGGCCGGAGCTTTTTAAGCCAGCTCCTTGCTTGCTGATGCCGCCTGATCTTCAGAAACGGCGTGTCACGCAGCATAACAATCATAGGGTGGCGAGCATCAACCCCCTTGACTACGATCCGATCCCCGTCAGCCTCAACTACATTAACGGTATGTACTAGGTCGGCATGAACACGTCTTGGATGGTGCTCATCGACGGTCGCGACAGCTGGATGCTCGTGGAGGTCTACACCAGGCGATTGATCCCCCTTCCTTCGATTAACACTGCACTGCTTTGGCACCGCGGCCCAGAATACTTGGAATCTTACAATAGCCAACATGATACCAAGTTTGATTTGCTCAAGGTTGTAATCTGCCAAGTGCCCACAAGATCTGTGAATTATAAAGACTTCAGGCTAATTGTGTTCTTCAACCGCGGTCTCGCCTATCTGACATGTCACTGCAGTAAGTGGATAAATCTGCACGTCCATGGCAGGATCATACATCCTCCATGGTTCTCTGATGCAATTGAACACAAGGGCTTCATTTACGCTGTCGACTCCTTCTATGGCTGGACGTATTGCTGGCCTACTCCAGTCATCGCTACAAACGGATGTTACAACAGTATATTACTTTCCTATGATATCATGATGGCTTGCTTATATTACTGTCAACATTTGCTGAAAAAATATTCATGCTCATAACATGCTATTCTTAAGATTAACTAAACCAAGAGACATTTTTTATTTGACTCCAACTTGATATGATGTTGTAGGCCGCCTGGTGTCCCTACCCTTCCTAATCCCAGAACCTTTCAAAGAAAAGCGGCATGGAAGTTGCAGGTGGTTCCTGGCTCAATCAGACGATGGCGAAAGATTGATGATCATTCGCACGTACCGGACATGTTGTTTCGCGGAATACAATCACAGTCACTGCAAGGTCTTTGAGCAGGATCCTAGCTTCTCTGGGCCTTCAGGAATTTTTGACTGGAGGCTGGTAAGTAGCCTTGGTACACGCTCTCTGTTTGTCGGGCTGAATTATCCGATTAACCAGGAGATAACCGATGGCAAGGATCATGATGGCAGCGCGGTTTCATTCATCAGGCAAAACTGTGTGTACACATCGTACCATGCGTCTCTGCATGCACCATACCCTGATATGTGCCGCCACGCTCTGCAGCCCAAAGTAGGAGAGAGGGTCGCAAGTATCAGACTTCGAACTGCTGGCTGGAGTTTCCCCCGTCAGGCATCCATCTGGTTCAAGCCGTCAGCCAATCACCACAGCTTAATAAATAGTAATGTCTAACTGAGCCAGTTAGTTAGATGTGTACACTTGGTGTAGTAGGAACTTTATTTAGTTTGATGCATACACTTGTTCTTTTTTGGTAGCCCTTTTTTAATGATGGCTGATGTTTGGTTTGGAAGAGAGAGTTGCGTCTTCACTCTTCTGGCCTGCTTACTGCTTCTGTTGCACCCCCAGCCCTGGTTGTTGCTGCTGCTGTTTTCAATGTACAATCAGTAATATATTTCGTCTGTTGGTTGAATAAATGTGTTGTTAGAACGACAAACAAAATGCTTTGGAAGTCGTTGCATGGTTCGATCCTTTAGTGCCCCATACCGTACGTAGCGCATACTATTTATCGTATGGAACACATTTTTTTGAAACTCGGAACACATTTTCCACTTGTTGATAACATGCATCCCACTGATGAAGGCCCAATAGAGAAGTCCATAATTAACTGGAAGGGAGGCTCTCACATGAATCCAGACCAGGTACATGCTCATGGTCCCTGAGGGAGTCCTGGATTAGGGGGTGTCCGGATGGCCGGACTATACCTTCAGCCGGACTCCTGGACTATGAAGATACAAGACTGAAGACTTCGTCCTGTGTCCGGAATGGACTTTCCTTGGCGTGGAAGGCAAGCTTGGCGATACGGATATGTAGATCTCCTACCATTGTAACCGACTTTGTGTAACCCTAACCCTCTCCGGTGTCTATATAAACCAGAGGGTTTTAGTCCGTAGGACAACATACATATTAACAATCATACCATAGGCTAGCTTCTATGGTTTAGCCTCTCCGATCTCGTGGTAGATCTACTCTTGTACAACCCATATCATCAATATTAATCAAGCAGGACGTAGGGTTTTACCTCCATCAAGAGGGCCCGAACCTGGGTAAAACTTCGTGTCCCTTGCCTCCTGTTACCATCCGGCCTAGACGCACAGTTCGGGACCCCCTACCCGAGATCCACCGGTTTTGACACCGACATTGGTGCTTTCATTGAGAGTTCCTCTGTGTCGTCGCCGTCAGGCTTGATGGCTCCTACGATCATCAATAGCGATGCAGTCCAGGGTGAGACCTTCCTCCCCGGACAGATCTTCGTCTTCGGAGGCTTCGCACCGCGGGCCAATTCGCTTGGCCATCTGGAGCAGATCGAAAGCTATGGCCCTGGCCGTCAGGTATGATTTGGAAGCTTAAACTACACGGCTGACATCCGCGGGGACTTGATCTTCGACGGATTCGAGCCACTAACGAGCGCGCCGCACTGTCCCGACGAGCATGATCTAGCTCTACCGCCGAACAGTGCCCTGGAGGCCGCACCCGTATCGGCTTCGACCCTTAACTCGGAGCCAACTGCGCTGATCAAGGATGGGTGGTTGGACGCCGCCTCGGGGGCTGCGATCCCAACAGCGATCGAGCCGAACACCAGCCCCGCACTCCACGAGACTCGTGACTCCAAGGAGCCGGACTCCTCTCCGAACTCCGAACCCTCTGCTCCCCTGCCGATCGAATCCGATTGGGCGCCGATCATGGAGTTTACTGCCGCGGACATCTTTTAGCACTCGCCTTTCGGCGATATTCTGAAGACTCTAAAGTCTCTCTCTTTATCAGGAGAGCCCTGGCCAGACTACGGTAAGCAAGGTTGGGATACGGACAATGAAGAAATTCAAACCCTACCCACCACCCACTTTGTAGCCACTGTCGACGATTTAACCGAGATGCTCGACTTCGACTCCGAAGACATCGACGGTATGGACGCCGATGAAGGAGACGATGAAGAACCAGCGCCTATTGGGCCCTAGAAAGCCACCTCGTCATATGACATATACATGGTGGACACCCCAAAAGAAGGAGATGGCGATGGAACAACGGAGGATGACCCCTCCAAGAAACAGCCTAAGCGCCGGCGTCAGCGGCGCCGCTCAAAATCCCGCCAAAACAAATACGGTGACTCCAGCATGGGAGATAATAATACTCCGGAGAGTGCCGAAGAAAATCCCCTCCAGCAAGATTCAGCAGAGGAGGATGGAGAAGCTAGCTCTCATGAGAGAGCAGCAAACAGAGAGGTCGAGGACGACAATTATATGCCTCCCTCCGAAGACGAGGCAAGCCTCGACGACGACGAATTTGTCGTGCCAGAGGATCCCGTCGAGCAAGAGCATTTTCAACGCAGGCTTATGGCCACGGCAAGAAGCCTCAAGAAAAAACAGCAATAGCTTAGAGCTGATCAAGATTTGCTAGCCCACAAATGGACTGAAGTCCTTGCGGCCGAAGAGCATAAACTCGAACGCCCCTCCAAAAGCTACCCAAAGCGCAGGTTGCTACCCCGATTAGAGGAGGAAGCACTCAAACCTACATCACTAGCACTTGATACGGCCGACCAGCCACCTCGTGGCCGCGACAGAGAGGCCTCTCGGCCCTCCAGTCAAGCCGCACCCTATACCAAGGCACGGGAAAATGCGCCAGACCTGCGAGATATGTTGGAGGACAAGGCAAGGCAAACAAGATCGATCTATGGATCGCGTGGGCGCCCCACGACTCGAGACGGTAACCTTCACGCCGGACATAAATCCGGTAAGGCTGAACACAGTAGACAAAGCGCATTGGTGCTACATCGTGATATAGCCCAGTACAGAGGCGCCGCACACCCACTATGCTTCACAGACGAAGTAATGGATCATCAAATCCCCGACGGTTTCAAACCCGTAAACATCGAATCATATGATGGCACAATAGATCCTGCGGTATGGATCGAGGATTATCTCCTTCATATCCACATGGCCCGCGGCGATGATCTCCACGCCATCAAATACCTCCCACTCAAGCTTAAAGGACTAGCTCGGCATTGGCTTAACAGCTTGCCAGCATGATCCAATCAGTTGTTGGGAGGACCTGGAAGCCGCATTCCTCGACAATTTCGAGGGCACTTATGTGCAACCACCAGACGCCGATGACCTAACCACGTAATTCAGCAGCCAGATGAATCAGCCAGGCAATTCTGGACACGGTTCCTAACAAAGAAAAATCAAATAGTCGACTGTCCGGACGCAGAGGCCCTAGCAGCCTTCAAGCACAATATCCATGATGAGTGGCTTGCCCGGCACCTTGGACAGGAAAAGCCGAAATCTATGGCAGCACTCACGACACTCATGACCCGCTTTTGCGCAGGAGAAGACAGCTGGCTTGCTCGTAGTAACAATATGACCAAGAACCCTGGTAATTCGGATACCAGGGACAGTAGTGGCAGGTCGCGTCGCAACAAGCAGAAGCGCCGCATTAACGGCGACAATGCTGAGGATACGGCAGTTAATGCCGGATTCAGAGGCTATAAATCCGGTCAGCGGAAAAAGCCATTCAAAAGAAATCCTAGGGGCCCGTCCAGTTTGAACCGAATACTCGACCGCTTATGCCAGATACATGGCACCCCCGAAAAGCCGGCCAATCACACCAACAGGGATTGTTGGGTGTTCAAGCAGGCAGACAAGTTAAATGCCGAAAATACCGACAAGGGGCTGCATAGCGATGACGACGAAGAGCCCCGGCCGCCGAACAACAGGGGAAAGAAGGGGTTTCCCCCACAAGTGCGGACGGTGAACATGATATACGCAACTAACATCCCCAAGAGGGAGCGGAAGCGCGCGTTAAGGGACGTATACGTGGTAGAGCCAGTCGCCCCAAAGTTCAACCCATGGTCCTCCTGCCCGATCACCTTTGATCGAAGGGATCATCCCACTAGCACCCATCATGGCGGATTCGCCGCATTGGTTCTAGACCCAATTATTGACGGCTTTCATCTCACTAGAGTCCTTATGGATGGCGGCAGCAGCCTGAACCTGCTTTACCAGGATACAGTGCGGAAAATGGGCATAGATCCCTCGAGGATTAAGCCCACCAAAATGACCTTTAAAGGCGTAATACTAGGTGTAGAGGCCAACTATACAGGCCCAGTCACACTTGAAGTGGTCTTTAGATCTCCGGATAATTTCCGAAGCGAGGAGTTAATCTTCTACATAGTCCCATTCCGTAGTGGCTATCACGCACTGCTCGGGCGAACCGCATTCGCCAAGTTCAACGCGGTACCGCACTACACATACCTTAAGCTCAAGATGCCAGGCCCTCGAGGAGTAATTACGGTCAATGGAAACACCGAACGCTCTCTCCGAACGGAGGAGCACACGGCGGCCCTTGCAGCGGAAGTACAAAGCAGCCTCTCGAGGCAGTTCTCCAGTCCGGCCATTAAACGTCCGGACACTGTCAAGCACGCCCGGAGTAACCTACAACAAGACCGCCTGGCACGTCCGAGCAGGCGTAGCAATGCGGCCCCAACCCCAGCCCTCGCAAAAATGTGATGCCAGTGCTTCGCGTACATAACTATGCTCTAGAAATACCATGGGTACACGGGGAGGGGCACCATCACGGCACGCCCGAAACACGGCTTAAACCGCACCAGGGGTTGCCGATTTTTTAATTTTCTCTTACTTTCAGGACTCCATTCTTCGGAAGGCCTGTTCAGCAGTTCAATTGCCGCATAAACGATGCAAGAACCAGGGAAGTAGACAAGCCATGCCGCATTACGAAACTCCCGGGTGGTCCCTATCACGAGCAGTATACCTGTTTCGCATACCATTCCGCAGCCTGCCCCTGGAACGGACATGTTAAATAGTCCAACCTTTTGCTTATCGCATTATTTGTATCATTCTACTTTGATCGCAGCCCTTTTTAATAAACAATGCATAGCTTTTGCCTATTTTTTCATTACTTTTTTTACAAATATATGTTCCTTAACGACATGTTGCACCCGTACACTTTGGTACGGCCAAAATACGCCAGGGGCTTTAGTACCCCTTAATATGGTGTGAGAAGTCCGAACACTTTAACAAGTGCGGCACCCCGAACTTCTAGCATTATATGCATCGGCTCCGAATCATGTCTTGGGTCAATAGTTGGGTTTGCCCGGCTCCTATGTTTTCGTGCCTTACGTTCCGCTATATCGGCTAAGGTAGCACCAGGAGAACTACTGCGATTGTGCCCCAGTTGAGTTGGGTCGAGCACCTCAGTAGAGAAAGCTAAAACTGACTGTCATGATGATGCGAGAGTTGGTCGCTGTTCGGGAGGTTTTTTCGAGTCCCTAAAGACTTATGCTGCTTAGAGCGAGGAGCCGGCTCTGTCCGGCCAAGGCGTGGATAGCGCCCCGAACTCGATCTTCCGAATACCAGGGGCTTCGCCAAAATTTAAAATTATATAATTCTATGGCTAAGTGAGAGTGTTCACGCATTATAGTCCGATTGCCTTGTTCGTTGTGCTGAGCGCCTCCCTCGAAGGAGCCAAACATGGGAAAAAGAGCGCTCAGGTTTATCCCCGAACACCCCAGCACTAGCGGCATGGGGGCAGAAGCCGACGACTCGTCATCTCTCAGAATTGATAAACAGCCGCACAGAAGGTAATATTTTAAATTCCAACAGCATTGCTTAGCGCATATGAACAAGTTTTCAGCGCACAGGACAAAACAAGCGAGTTTTACTCAAAAATTACATCCCTGGAACATTCATCCGCCATAAGGCAGGCACCCTTCAGAACATCTTTCTAATAATTCTCGGGCTTGCGATGCTCTTTCCCCGGCAGTGGTCTGTCCTTCATAAGCTTCTCAGCATCCAGATTGCCCCAGTGCACCTTAGCACGGGTAAGGGCCCTACGGGCACCTTCAATGCAGACGGAGCGCTTGATGACTTCGAGCCTTGGACAGGCCCCCACCAGCCGCCGCACCAGCCCGAAATAGCTCCCAGGTAGAGCCTCTCCAGGCCACAGCCGAACTATGAGGCCCTTCATGGCCTGTTCGACCGCCTTGTGGAGCTCGACCAGTTGCTTCAGCTGGTCGCTCAGGGGCACGGGGTGTCCGGCCTCAACATACTGAGACCAGAACACCTTCTCTGTTGAGCTGCCCTCCTCGGCTCGATAGAATGCGATGGCATCGGACACGCTACAGGGAAGATCTGCGAAGGCTCCTGGAGAACTCCGGATTCGGGTAAGTAACAAGTAACTCACATTTACATGTTTACTTTGCATAAAGAATGCCTTACCCGCCGCTATCTTCTTCATCACATCCTACTCCTGGAGGGTCTTCTACGATTCGGCCTTGGCAGACTTGGCATCTTTAATAGCCACCGCGAGCTCGGACGCTCGTGTCTTTGAGTCAAGCTCCAAACTCTCATGTTTTTTCATGAGAGCCTGGAGCTCTTGCCGCACCTTGCCAACCTGGGCCTCGTACTTCTCCCGCTCGGTGCGCTCCGTGGCCGCCCTCTTCTCGGCCTCAACCAGCGCTTGCTTAAGGGTCGCCAGCTCAGATGTGGCCCCTACAATAGCCATGATAATCCTGTCATTTTTTGCAATTGCACCTTTTTTATATATATTTAAACAAGGTATTTCTTACCTTCCTTCTCCTCGAGCTGCTTCTTGGCACGCCCGAGCTCTTGCTCGGACTGCTCGAGGTTCTGCATTAGCGTGTCCACTTCCGCAGTCAGTATGGCGGACTCCAGCAAAGAAGCCTGCATACGCATATTGACACCTTTTTGTTAGACTCCTGCGAATTTTATTTGATCCTCTATTCGGCTTTTCTTCCCAAACGCCAAACAGAGCATCAGGGGCTACTGTCTATGCGGTAATATTATTTACACATTCTTTACTTACCTCAAAGCCTGTTAAAAGGCTAGTACAAGCTTCAGTCAGTCCGCTCTTGGCGGACAGAACCTTCTGGACCACCGCACTCATAATGGTGCGGTGCTCCTCGTCGATGGAGGCGCCTTTGAGCACCTCCAACAGATTGTCCGGCGCCTCCCGTTGGATGGGGGTCACCGACACGGTGGGCTTGCTCCTCTTGGAAGGAGGTCCCCCGCCGGACTCTGGAACCTTTGAAGGTTCCGGAGCGGTGTCCGGCCTAGAGCCGTACTTGGAGCCATGGGGGGTTTTATCCCCTTTACTCCAGGAGTCCGGGAGGTCGCCTTGCGGCGCCTCCAGGACCACCTCCTCCCGGCTTGGAACCTGTTGAGACAACACTTCGGTGTCATCCGTAGGGCGGGGGGAGGAAGTCGTCGGAAGCGAATTCACATCCGACGAGTCCAGTGAACCGCTTGACAATGCGTCGAGCTGGTCTTTGGGTGGGCTGCATAATCATATTTGACATAAGGGAAAGCTATGCAATAAAGGAATACTATGAATTACTCTGGTATCCGGATACTTACGATTTCGCCAGGGGCTTGGCCCTGAGCGGCCACTCTTCTCCGATGTCGTCGGTGTCGGTGGAGTAGTCCGGGGAAGGGTTCTCCCCTTCTTGGACCCTTCGGCCTCCCTAGTGAGGGTGGCCTTCCTTTTTTCTCTCCTCCTGCTGGGGGGGAGAGGTCTCTTCTTCCTCCTCCTCGTCTTCACGGGAGGAATGTGCCTTGGAGTCGTCGGATGATGAACCCGACACCTCCTGGCGCCGGGCACTCTTTCGAGTCTCGTGGCCTTCTTCTCCGGCACCACATGGGGTGCCGGAACCAGCAGCTTCACCAAGCGGGCATCGGCTGGGTCTTTGGGCAAAGGAGCCGGACAGTCGATCTGTCCGGACTTCGCCTGCCAAACCTGTCAAAGGTAAGGGAGCTTAGATCCCGCATAGAGTTAAACTATGAAAAACTAGTACCCTGTAAAAGGTATAAACAACTTACCGCGCTAGTGTGATGCTGCGCGCTGAATCCGCGATCCTCGGTAGCGGATGCGGGAGCCTCGGTGCCCTTAAAAAGCACCTTCCAGGCATCTTCGTACGTCGTGTCAAAGAGCCTGCTCAGAGTTCGGTGCTGCGCCGGGTTGAACTCCCACAGATTGAAGGCCCGTTGTTGACACAGGAGGATCAGGCGGATGAGCATAACCTGGACTACGTTAACAAGCTTGAGTTGCTTGTCCACCAGGGTTTGGATGCATGTTTGTAGTCCAGTCACCTCTCCTTTGCTGCCCCACGACAGGCCCGTCTCTTTCCAGGACGTGAGCCGCGTTGGGGGTCCGGACCAGAACTCGGGAGCTGCGACCCACTCAGGGTCGCGCGGCTCGGTGATGTAAAACCACCCTGATTGCCACCCCTTTAGGGTCTCCACATAGGAGCCCTCGAGCCATAAGACGTTGGGCATCTTGCCCACCATGGCGCCTCCGCACTCCGCCTGGTTGCCACGCACCACCTTCGGCTTGATGTTGAAAGTCTTGAGCCATAGCCTGGAATGGGGGTGGATACAGAGGAAAGCCTCGCACATGACGATAAACGCCGAGATGTTGAGGATGAAGTTCGGGGCCAGATCATGGAAATCTAGGCCATAGTAGAACATGAGTCCCTGGACGAATGGGTGGATAGGGAAGCCAAGTCCGCGGAGGAAGTGGGGAAGGAACACTACCCTCTCATGGGGCCTTGGGGTGGGGAGGAGCTGCCCCTCTTCGGGAAGCCGGTGCGCGATGTCGTTAGACAAGTATCCGGCCTTCCTCAGTTTTTTGATGTGCCCCTCCATGACGGAGGAGACCATCCACTTGCCTCCCGCCCCGGAAATGGCTGGAGAAGGTTGAGGTGGGGAGTGCGGACTTGGGCGCTGGAGCTCAAGTGCGCGAGAATGGATAGGCAAAGGAGGAAGAAGGCATAGGTGAAAAGGTGGATCCTTATCCCCTTATATGGGTGGACGCAACTACGTGTCCCCACCAGCCTGGTAAAACTCGCTTATCTCCAAGCGCCGTAATCAATGGCGCAGTTGGGTTACCCACGCCCGTATTGATGAGAATCCCGGAATAAGGGGACACGATCTCTGCTTTAACAAGACGTGCCAAGGAAACCGCCTCACATGACGCGCTGAGGTGGGATAATAAAACGATTCGGATAAAGTCTTGGCCATGGTGTGTCACACTACGGAATACGTCAGCAGATTAGATTTGTGTAATTATTATTCTCTCTATGGCAATATGTGGAAACTTATTTTGCAGAGCCGGACACAATCTTTGTGTTCAAAATCTTCTATGAAGTACTTGGAGGAGGAACCCGCCTTGCAATGCCGAAGACAATCTGCGCGCCGAACTCATCGTCATTGAAGCCTGGTTCAGGGAATACTGAGGGAGTCCTGGATTAGGGGGTGTCCGGATGGCCGGACTATACCTTCAGCCGGACTCCTGGACTATGAAGATACAAGACTGAAGACTTCGTCCCATGTCCGGAAGGGACTTTCCTTGGTGTGGAAGGCAAGCTTGGTGATACGGATATGTAGATCTCCTACCATTGTAACCGACTTTGTGTAACCCTAACCCTCTCCGGTGTGTATATAAACCGGAGGGTTTTAGTCCGTAGGACAACATACAGATTAACAATCATACCATAGGCTAGCTTCTAGGGTTTAGCCTCTCCGATCTCGTGGTAGATCTACTCTTGTACTACCCATATCATCAATATTAATCAAGCAGGACGTAGGGTTTTACCTCCATCAAGAGGGCCCGAACCTGGGTAAAACTTCATGTCCCTTGCCTCCTGTTACCATCCGGCCTAGATGCACAGTTCGGAACCCCCTACCCGAGATCCGCCGGTTTTGACACCGACAGTCCCCTAAACATAAATAAGTAAGTAAATAAATAAATAAATAAATAAAGCTAAAGGCTCATGCACCAGTTCTTTGGGAAAATAGCTAGCCCAGTATTTCTTTTTGAAGAATACCCAAGCTAGGCCTATTTTTTTTCTCCGAATTACTGGGCTGCAAATCTTTCAAGACGAGGAGGGATGCATTCCGGCCTGGCTTAAGAGTATGATCAATGTATGTTAAAAGTAATATCAAAAGGGGTTGAAAATTCCAAAAAATTTATATCAAATGGGATATAAGTTTCTTTTTTTGTTTTTGTTCTTCACTGATATCTTATACGTATTTCATTGGATTTAACATGACATAGTACTAATTTATTTTTAAATCTGTTTTACTATGGCTATTAATTTTTGGATCAAGAATATTTCGTTCCCCAGCAAAAATTTGCGAATTTTCAAAATTTCCCACATATTTAGTTAATTTTTTGACCCTGGTAGTGACCAGAAAATGGCCAGCAATTCTAAAAATGGAAAACGGGCTGCAATAGATTCCATACAAATTAGAAAATGAGCAAAAAATATAAAAATAATAGCAAATGGGCTGTACACGCCATAGATTTCGAGGCTGACTTGTTTACGAAAGGCTTTGTCAGTTAACACAAGATTCTAGCAGCAGTTAGTGTTGGATGTCCATCCAACGACCAACGTGCTTCTTTAATCTCTGATCTTCTTGCTCCAGCCGCCTAAACTAGCGCCAGCGGGACTGCCTGCTCCCTCCTCTTGTGGCCCACTGTGATGCCGCGTAGGCTTCCTCGGCCCACCCTACTTCCTCCGCTGGCCTGGCCGCACACAATCAACTGCCTCCTTATTACGCGAAAAAATGATTCCTCCCACTGACATATGGGGCACACCGGTTGGGAGGCTAACCTGTGGGCCTACTAAGTTGACGTGTACGCAGGGCTTGTCAACTTAGTCAACAAATGATTCTAGCAGCAGTAACCGTTGGATTTGAATCGAGCGGTCCTGCTGCTTCTTCAATCGCTTCTCTTCTTGCACCAGCCGCCCAAACCAGCGCCGGGGAGACCGCCTGCTCCTGCCTCCAGTGGCTGGCTGTGCTGCCGATGAGGCCTCATCGCCCCCTACTACTCCCACCGCTAGCCAGGCCCTGCGGCGACGGTAGCCTCACACCGCAGCCGAACCAGTGAACCCTCGTACTCCTCTCCGCGTGGGCATCCACTGCCGCGTCTTCCCCGGCTCCGCGTCGTCCCCTTCGTAGGCCTCGCCATCGTCCACCGCCTTGGTGCTCTCGGCGCGGCGTGGTCAACATGGTCAACACCATTCCATCAGAAGAGTATTGTACGTGGGGAGGCTGACAGCTGGGTCCACGACCACAGCCCAGTTTTTTTGTGATTTGCCAAGTAAGTTGCTTTGTCAGGCCTGTTGGGCTGCAAATCTTTCAAGACGAGGAGGAGAGCTTTCATTCGGCTGGCCGAGAAAATGGCCCATCAGTAATGAGAAATGGGTTGTAAATTTTTAAAACACATCAAACTGGCAATTAGTTTCAAATATCTTTTTTTCATTTCGAGATTTGAAATTACATTAATTTTTATGCGTGGAGAATTTGTTGGATTTTATATTGATATACATTTATTTTTAAAATAAGTTTGAATGTGAGTCGAAATTTCGGGTTTAAAAACAGTTCGGACCGCACCGAAATATGCAAAATTTCGTATAATTTTTTAACCGTGGCCACAATATGGGCTGTAATGCTAACAAAAAGAATATGGGCTCCAAAAAAACCTTAATAATTAGCAAATGGGCTGTAAATTATTAGAAATAATGGCAGATGGGCTGTATGCTGTTTCCCACATATTTGAGGCTTTCCTAAAAAAAGGTTGACGCACAAGCAGTGACTGTTGGATGGCCATCCAACGGCCGTCGTGCTTCTTCAATCTCTGCTCTTCCTGCTCCAGCCACTCAAACAGGCGCCGGCGGGACTGCCTCCTCCCTCCTCAACGCGGCCGGCTCTGCTACCGCGCAGGCCTCACCGCCCCACTGTACTCCCATCGCTGGCCTAGCCATCCCTCTACTCACCCACACCTGCTATTATTCTCCAACAACGGCGAGGCCTCGTACAGTCGAAATGTTCCCCCCACTATCAGCTCGGACCCATCGGAAGTGCCTCCTTATTATGCACAAAAAAATGAATACTCCCCCGCCTAGCTGGGACCCACCTTGGTGGGAGGCTGACTTGTGGGCCTACTAAGTTGACGGGGATGAAGGGCTTTCTCAACTTAGTCAATATGAACGATTCTAGCTCCAGTGACCGTACGATGTCCATCCAACGGCCGTAGTGCTTCTTTAACCTATGGTCTTCTTGCTCCAGCCGCCCAAAGCAGCGCCGATCGTGCCGCCTGCTCCTGCCTCCCATGGCCGACTGTGCTGCTGCGGAGGCCTCACCGCCCCTACTATTCCCACCGCTGGCCAGGCCCCGCGGCGACGGCAGTCGAACGAGTGAACCCTCATACTCCTCTCCGCGTGGGCATCCACTGCCGCGTCTTCACCGGCTCCATGTCGTCCCCTTCCTAGGCCTCACCGTCGTCCACCGCCCTGGTGCTCTCGGCGCGGCGTGGTCAACGTGGTCAAGGAATGACTCCCATCGGACGTGGACTGTACGTGGAGAGGCTGACAGCTGGGTCCACGGCGGCAGCAAGGAAGTGCCTCCTTATTATGCGGAAAATAATGATTCCTCCACCTAACAGCAGGGACCCACCGGACGGGCCACCGTATTTCGTGAAAAAAATGTTTCCCCCTGACTGTTGGGACCCACCAGCTACATCTTCGCACGCAAGGAAGTGCGCCCGGGAAAAAAAAAGAAAACCAAAATGATTCGCCCCCTGACTGCTGGGACCCACCGGCCCCCCGACTGCTGGGACCCACCAGCTACATCTTCGCACGCAAGGAAGTGCGTCCGGGCAAAAAAAACGATTCGCCCCCTGACTGCTGGGACCCACCAGCTACATCTTCGCAGGCAAGGAAGTGCCTGACAGTCGGGACCCACCTGGTCGAAGCGTACGTAGCGTTGTCATTCTGGTCGCGAACGTGTACGTACATACTGGTCGATGTAGAGGCGCGCACGTGTCGTAATAGAGGCGTGCACGTGTCGTAGTAGAGGTGTGCACATAGCATGTACAAGTACGTACAGCGGCTAGGGTGCAAGAAAGAAAATACGGTCACGTATGTGTACATCCGGGCGGGGTCTTGAACGCCTACTCGCGCATACGTACGGCGAGGGCTCGTGTACATGGCTGGGTCGGAACGGAGAAACAGCGTCGTCGTCGTGTTCATGGGTCAGAACGGAATGCGTGGTCGTGTTCATCGAGAGGGCTTGGACAGAAGAGCGATGGAAATGAGGCCTGGCGTACCGCACAACGGAGGAAACGGACCTCCTACGGTCGAAACGGGGGTCCTGTTGATCGGGAGGGGTGTGGCGTATCGCAAAACGGAGGAAACGGACCTCCTACGGTCGAAACGGGGGTCCTGTTGATCGGGAGGGGTGTGGCGTACCACAAAACGGAGGAAACGGACCTCCTACAGTCGAAACGGGGGTCCTGTTGATCGGGAGGGGTGTGGCGTACCGCAAAACGGAGGAAACGGACTTGTGTTGGAGCACTACGGTCGAAACGGGGGTCCTGTTCATCGGGAGGGGTGTGGCATACCGCAAAACAGGACTCCACGGGATACTGTTCATCTCCACCGTCGACCCCCTCCAGCCTCCACAAGCTACTATTCATCCACTTTCGACCTCCTCCAGCCTCCACGGGCTCCTGTTCATCCAGCCTCCACCGCGCGCTACTCCACCGGCTACTGTTCAACCACCCCTCCACCGTCTACTGTTCATCCAGCCCTCCACACCACGGGGTCCTGTTCAACCACCCCTCCACGGGCGCCCCTCCACCATCTACTATTCATCCTGCCCTCCACACATGGGGTCCTGTTCATCCACCCCTCCACGGGCACCCCTCCACCGTCTACTGTTCATCCAGCCCTCCACCACACCACGGGGTCCTGTTCATCCAGAGGCAACGCCACCGCTCACTTTTCATCCAACCCCCCCCCCCCCCCCCCCGCAACGCTCACTGTTCATCCCATCGATCGGCTTCAGTTAGCAGCAGTAGCCAAGGAATCGCTCGATCGGGTTCAGTTAACAGCCATCGATCGATCGCTCGGGTTCAGTAACGCGTAGCCTGCAGTGCAATCGCTCGGGTTCAGTTAGAGCCCAACGCCTCGCACACACGCGCGTGCGTGTACGAGAGAAATGCGCATCGCTCGGCCCTCGACCTCCCACCGTAACTGAGATCTCCCCGAAATTTTCCTCCCCCTCGCTTCTACCACGGTTTTTTCCGTCATGGACAGCCCAAAGAATGTCATGCAGCTGCGTCTCCGGCCCGCCCAGGACGAAAAGCCCATTTTCTATCATGATTTTTTGTCATAGAAGTAGGAGCCCACCACATCTATAATGATACCGGGTTTTGTCACAATTATCATCATAGAAGTGTCATATGTATGACAGAAACAAATTTGTTCGGCCCAAAATGTCACGGATGTGTCTTTTTTTTGTAGTGTCCTTTGTCGCTCTGATTTTGGAGCGGGCTTCCTTGGCTGCTACCATGGCCATCTCTAGGTCTGCCGCCTTCGCTCGGCTTTCTTTTTCAAGAAGCTGGTAACGGTCAGCGGCATCTTTCAACTCAACAGCCATCTTGGCTATTCTTTCCTTGCTCTGGCAATGTGTGGCCTGTTCGGCCCTCAGCTCTTCGACCGCCTTTAGAGCGGCCGCATCGCTATTCCTTGCTTGTTCCTTGGCTCGAGCAAGCTCCGCCCGAAGGGTCTCCACGGTGGCAGCTCCATCTGTAGTCACAACATATTAAAGATACCGACATCATGCTCCTCTTACTATGTGTTAATCACCAGAGACATCACTTACCCCGTGCCTCGTCAAGCCGCTTGTTGACAAGCACGACGTCAGCATCTAACGCATCAAGTTGCTGCTTTAGCTCGGCAAACTCATCAGTCCGGCTAGCCACCGGACATTCAGCCACCTGCACATAAAGGCGGTCTGGTCATTACTTTGGACTATGATCCTTTGTTTCCGCTGTTTTCGACGGCAACCAGAGTCTCAGGGGCTACTATCTGCATAGGGCACACCTAACATGTGCGGTACTATCAAAAACATACACCATTTCACGTACCTCAAAGCCTTTCAATAGACTCATAAAAGCTTCATGCAACCTGCTTTCGGCGGATGAAATCCTTTCAATTACCATACCCATTAGCGTATGATGCGCTTCTGACATGGCCGCTTGCTCCAGAAGATCTTTGGTGCGTCCGACCGCACACTGTACGGTTCCAGACTCTTTTTGTTCCTCTCTCTAGGAGCCGAATACTGAGTACTCCGGGTGGCCAAAGGATTACCCTCTGGCCCTGGCGGATCAGGAGAAGCCCTCCACGACGACACTTCAGGGTCGCCCGCCTCATGAGGCGGGGTGGCAGGGGGAGGTGTTTCGCTCTCCATCATCTCCGGAAGAATATCCCCCGAAGACGAACTCTGTCGAGAAGGGCTACAATCCGAACTACAAGATATAAGCTTCGGTTATTGTCTCCAGAAGTAAGGTAGGATATTTTCACTATTAAGTACTTTTTGATTACTTACAGCTCGGTAGAGGGCTGATCCCATTGCGGACATTGTGCGGCAAGAGTACCCTCCGAGGCAGGACCCTCTGGCGAAGATTTCTTCCCCCGTTTGGAAACCTTTGTTTCCGGGTCTTCAGAGGTGGTCCTCTTCCTTCCTCGGGGAGAGGGAATGTCAGATTCTTCTCCCTGGTTATCCTCCTTCGCGGAGGTGCTAATTCCCCATTTTGGACGAGTAGTGAGTGAGGCCCGCTTTCAGCCTCTTTATTCCCCCCTTTATATTCACCTGAGGGCGCCTGATAAGGCGTTGGCTCGAGCATTCTATCTAGTACGGGATTGGCCAGGCCTTCGGGAAGGGGGGCCAAACACCTGATCATCTTCGCCTTGGTTATCCAGTCCTGGTCAAAGAGTGACTGAGGGAGTCCTGGATTAGGGGGTGTCCGGATAGCCGGACTATACCTTCGGCCGGACTCCTGGACTATGAAGATACAAGATTGAAGACTTCGTCCCGTGTCCGGAAGGGACTTTCCTTGGAGTGGAGGGCAAGCTTGGCGATACGGATATGTAGATCTCCTACCATTGTAACCGACTTTGTGTAACCCTAACCCTCTCCGGTGTCTATATAAACCGGAGGGTTTTAGTCCGTAGGACAAGATAGAGAACAACAATCATACCATAGGCTAGCTTCTAGGGTTTAGCCTCTCCGATCTCGTGGTAGATCTACTCTTGTACTACCCATATCATCAATATTAATCAAGCAGGATGTAGGGTTTTACCTCCATCAAGAGGGCCCAAACCTGGGTAAAACTTCGTGTCCCTTGCCTCCTGTTACCATCCGGCCTAGACGCACAGTTCGGGACCCCTACCCGAGATCCGCCGGTTTTGACACCGACATTGGTGCTTTCATTGAGAGTTCCTCTGTTTCGTCGCTGTTAGGCTTGATGGCTCCTACGATCATCAATAGCGATGCCGTCCAGGGTGAGACCTTCCTCCCTGGACAGATCTTCGTCTTTGGCGGCTTCGCACTGCGGGCCAATTCACTTGGCCATCTGGAGCAGATTGAAAGCTATGCCCCTGGCCGTTAGGTCAGATTTGGAAGTTTAAACTATACGGCTGACATCCGCGGAGACTTGATCTTCGACGGATTCGAGCCACTGCCGAGTGCGCCGCACTGTCACGATGAGCATGATCTAGCTCTGCTGCCGAACAGTGCCCTGGAGGCCGCACCCGCATCGGCTTCGACCCTTAATTCGGGGCCAACTGCGCCGACCAAGGATGGGTGGTTGGACGCCGCCTCGGGGACTGCGATCCCAACGGCGATCGAGCCGAACACCAGCCCCGCACTCCGTGGGACTCATGACTCCAAGGAGCCGGACTCCTCTCCGGACTCTGAACCCTCCGCGCCCCTGCTGATCGAATCCGATTGGGCGCCGATCATGGAGTTTACTGCCGCGGACATCTTTCAGCACTCGCCTTTCGACGATATTCTGAAGACACTAAAGTCTCTCTCTTTATCAGGAGAGCCCTGGCCGGACTACAGTCAGCAAGGTTGGGATACAGACGATGAAGAAATTCAAAGACCACCCACCACCCACTTTGTAGCCACTGTCGACGATTTAACCGACATGCTCGACTTCGACTCCAAAGACATCGACGGTATGGACACCGATGAAGGAGACGATGAAGAACCAGCGCCTACTAGGCCCTGGAAAGCCACCTCGTCATATGACGTATACATGGTGGACGCACCAAAAGATGACGACGAGGAGTGGAAGGACGCACCGAAGGCTTGTTCCCTCGAAAAGTAGTCAAAGCGGCAACGCAAGCGCCGCCCCAAATCCCGCCTCGACAGAAATAACGATCACACAGACCCAACGCTGGAGCAGGGCGAACCGCTGCCGGACAACGGAATCCAGATAATCAAGCCGAGCAAACAAATTCTATCAAGGATAATGGTCCGGACAACATAACACCGGACAGGCACCCGGAGCAGCAGAATGCCCGTAAAAGGCTTGTTGCCACTGCGAGGAGTCTTAAAAAGTAGAAGCAAAGGCTCAAGGCTGTGCAAGACACACTCCAAATCAGGTGGAGTAAAATACTCAACACAACAGTGAGGTACGGCGACAATCGCCCCTCCAAAAGCTACCCAAAGCGGAAGCTGCTACCTGAATTCGATGAGGAGGCCTCAGACCCCCCACAACCAAATATCAAAGCAGCCACCTGGCCGGATAGACGACCCCTCTACAAACACAGAGTGGCATACAACGCCACTCACAATACAACACGCAACCCATGCGGGGGCTCGCACCTAAAGGACGGTGCAACAAGATCCATCTATGGACCACGCAAGTGCGCCCCAACATACAATGCAACACAACAAACATCCGAACAACGCGGTACACCCGACTACAGGGGTGCCGCACACCCTCTATGTTTCACCGATGAGGTGCTGGACCATGAATTTCCAGAGGGATTCAAACCCGTAAACATAGAGACATACGACGGAACAACAGACCCTGGGGTCTGGATTGAGGACTACATCCTTCATATCCATATGGCTCAAGGAGATGATATCCATGCCATCAAGTACTTACCCCTCAAGCTCAAAGGGCCAGCTCGTCACTGGCTTAAAGGCCTCCCCGAAAGCTCCATTGGAAGTTGGGAAGAGCTCAAAGACGCCTTTCGGGTAAATTTTCAAGGGACTTATGTCCGACCTCCGGATGCGCACGATTTGAGTCATATAACTCAACAGCCCGGAGAGTCGGCCCGAAAGCTTTGGAACAGGTTTCTTACTAAAAAGAACCAGATTGTCGACTGTCCGGACGCCGAAGCCTTGGCAGCTTTTAAGCATAGCGTCCGTGACGAATGGCTCACCAGACACCTCGGCCAAAATAAGCCGAGAACGATGGCCGCATTAACAAGCCTCATGACCCGCTTTTGCGCGGGTGAGGAGAGCTGGCTAGCCAGATGCAGCACCAGCGACCCCAGTACATCTGAAGTTAGAGATGGAAACGGGAAATCACAGTGCAATAGCAATAACAAACGCCGGAATAAAGGAGACAGCACGAAGGGCACGGCAGTAAATGCCGGATTCAAAAGCTCTCGGCTAGGTCAAAAGCCGCCCTCTAAAGGCACCAGGGATGAACTGTCCAGCCTCAACAAAATCCTGGACCAAGTATGTCAGATCCATAGTACCCCTGGTAAACCCGCTAATCATACCCCCAGAGAATGTTGGGTCTTCAAGCAGTCCGGCAAGCTCAACGCCGTACACAAGGGGGAGGATACACCAAGTGAAGACGAGGACGAGCCTCCCAAACAAGAAACTGGGGAACAAAAGAGATTTCCACCAAAAGTCAAAACAATAAACGTGTTACACGTGATCAAGGGAAAAAATAACGCGACACTCCCAGGAAAATATACCCAAGTGCCTGTCACCGCGAAGTCCTGCCATTGGTTGTCTCAACCGATCACTTTCGACCATCGCGATTACTCAGCAAGTATCCGACGCGTAGGATGGGCTGCCCTGGTATTAGACCCAGTAATTGGGGGATATCACTTCCACGAGTCTTGATGGACGGTGGCAGCAGTCTAAACCTAATATATCAGGATACAATCCGCGGGATGGGGTTAGACCCAACAAAAATTCGCCATAGCAATACTACCTTTAAAGGAGTAACGCCAGGCCCAGGGGCTCGCTGTATGGGCTCCCTCCTACTACAAGTTATATTCGGCTCCCCCGGTAACTTCCGTCGCGAGCATTTAACCTTCCACATCGCTCCGTTCCAAAGTGGCTACCAAGCACTGCTCGGACGTGAAGCTTTCGCTCGCTTTAATGCAATACCACACTACGCCTCCCTCACACTCAAGATGCCCGGTCCACAGGGCATCATTTCAGTGAACGGAAATATCAAGCGATCTGTGCGCACCGAAGAGAGTGCAGCTGCCTTGGCAACCGCACACTAAAGGCGCCCAGACCGGTGAAAGCATCCAATAGGTCATCAAGACCTCAGACACAACTAATCAAGTCCGGCGCCGCTATTTATACCGAATAAATGGTTACACCCCTATTTGTCCATACAAGGGGCTCAACGCGCGCAGACAAGTGGCAATTTCTTCTCATCTTGAATTATACATGGTTTCTTTGAAAACTATCCTTTTGCACGACAACTTTTTCACCTAAATTCCTCTCTTTTACAGACGATCATCGTGCTACACCCATCTAGGATACGGCACAACGGAGACACAGGCGCAGACGTGTAGCAGGGACCCGCTCCAAAGATTCTTTTTAGATTAAGACCCTGCGTAAACCTTTTTTACTGTCTCTTGTTGATACATATCCACCATTGAGAAGGATCCTGACGTCTTGGCATGTGGCCACGTCAGAACAATGCACATACCTGGACACAAGGGGCTTCTTACAAAGGCCATTATTTAGGCCCAGTTTATACCACAAAGATCGAATACCTTAGGGAGTGTTCGGCGTCACGAGTTTGGCCTTATATGCATCAGCTCCGAATCATTGTCTTTGGTCAAATGTTGGGTTTTCTCGGATCCTGTGTTTTGGTGCCTTACGTTCCGCTTTACCAGCTAAGGTAGCACCAGGAGAACTACTGTGATTGTGCCCTGGTTCATCCGGACGAGCACCTCAGTAGAGAAAGCCGAAAACTGACTGTCATGATATAGCGTGAGACTGGTCAACCACTCAATGACCTGTTGGAATGTTAGAATTCCCCCGCCTTAACGAAGGGCCGTTTTCTGGCCAGGCATGTACGCACCCCGGGATTGGGAGAGCGCGGAGCCACCAGGGGCTATCTAGTAGCCCCACTGTCAAACTCCTATGGCTAAGTGAAAGTGCTAAAGCATTATAGTCCGGTTGCCTCGCTCGCTCCGCTATCACCTCCTTAATAGGACCAAGATGTTGGGTTAAGTGTGCACGCGTGTTTTTTTGCGAGCACCTCAGCATTATATGCGTGAGGGTTGAAGCCGATGGCTGCAATCTTTCAAGTTATACACATGTATACATAAACGGCCGCCCAGGAGGCATCATATTACTTTCAGGCAAAAGTATAAAAATAGCCTTATAAAAATTTATAAAAGCATTTCGCTTACAATGAGATTACATATCACTCAAACATAATACTTTTTGAGCACTGGGTCTCTATCAAACGAGCACCCTCAAGAACTTCTTCAAAGTACTGCTCAGCAGCCATTCGACCTATGGCCGAATCCCGCGCTGCAACAGTGGTAGCATCCATCTCCGCCCAGTATGCTTTAACACGGGCAAAGGCCATCCGTGCGCCCTCTATGCACGCCGACCTCTTCCTCGCATTAATGCGCGACACCACGTCAAGGAACTGCTGCACCAAGCTGAAATAGCTGTTTGGTTTTGGCCTTTCCGGCCATAGCTGATCAACAACAGACCTTATGGCGAGTCCGGACAACCTATTCAGTTTGGCCCATTCGGCTAATTGGTCAGTCAATGAAAGCGGACGCTCGGGAGAATGGAATTGTCTCCAAAACAGCTGGTCTACTTCACGGTCCGTCTGACCCTAGAAGTACTTGGCCGCATCGGCAGCGCTCGCCGCCAAATCCATATACACATCCTCCGAACTCCACAGCCGATCCACAGGGGCATACCGTGGATCTCCGAACTTCCTCCGCAACATAAAGGATTTCCCAGCTACAATATCCCCGGCTTCCCGCAGCTCCTCCTTCTTCGCCCTCATAGCAGAGCGGAGGTCTTTTCTCGTCGCAGCAGACTTCTCAAGGTCCGATGCCTTCGCTAGGTTTTCCTTTTCAAGAACCCGGCAACGGTCGGCAGCGGCTTTTAATTCTATGGCCATCTTGGCCACCTTATCTCGGCTCTCGCCATGCGCAGCCTTCTCGGCTTTCAACTCTTCGGCCGCCTTCAAAGCAGCCGCATTACCCAACCTCGCTTGTTCCTTGGTTCGGGCAAGTTCTGCCCGCAAGGCTTCAACAATGGCAGCTCCATCTACAGTCACAACATATTAAAGATACTGGCATCATGCTTCTCTTCCTATGTGGCGTTTACCAGATAATGACACTTACCCTATGCCTCGTCAAGCCTTTTGTTAACAAGCTCGATGTCAGTGTCTGCCGCATCCAACTACTGTTTTAAATGGGCAAACTCGCTAGTCCGGCTAGCCACCGGAGCTTCCATCACCTGCACATAAAGGCAGTATGGTTATTATCTGGGAATATGATCCTCTATTCATCGTCGTCTCTGATGACAACCAGAGTCTCAGGGGCTACTATCTACACAGGGCACACCTAGCATGTGCAGGACTATCATACATTCTTTTACGTACCTCAAAGCATGTCAGTAGACTCATAAAAGCTTCATGCAATCCGCTTTCGGTGGACGAGATTCTCTTCATCACCGTATTCATCAGCACATGGTGTTCATCTGAGATGGCCGCTCGCCCCACCAACTCCCTCAGAACATCCGATCGCACACTAGACGGTGCCGGACTCTTTTGTCTGCTCTCTTCGGCAGCCGGACACTGGGAGCTTCGGGGGTCAATGGGATTATCTTCTGGCCTCACCGGACTCGGAGAGGCCCTCCGCGATGACACTTCAGGGTCACCCGCTTCCGGAGCGGAGGAGTCCGGAGGAGGCGTTTCTCTCTCCATCATCTCTGGAAGAAGATCCCCCGAAGACGAGCTCATTTGAGAGGGGCTAAGGCCCGAACTGCAAAGATATATGTGGTGGTTATTTTCTCAAAAGAAAAAGATGGCATATCTGTACTATTAAAGTATTTCAGGTCACTTACGACTCGCGGGAGAATTGATCCCGCCGCGGACTTTGTGCGGCAACATCACCCCCAAGGTAGGACCCTTTGTGGGAGACTTCTTCTCCCGTTTGGAAGCTTCGGCTTCCGAATCCCCGGGCTCAGTCCTTTTCCTCTTTTGGTCGTCTTCCTTCATGGAGACGCTCGCTCCCTCGGTTTGAATGGGCAGCATTGGGGGCCCGCGTCCGCCCGTATTATCCTCCGAAGTATCTTCCTTCAAGGGCTCCGGGCAAGGTGCAATCTGGAGCATCTTTTCCAATACCGGATTTTCCAAACCCTCAGGTAGGGGGGCCGAACACCGAATCAACTTTGCCTTTGTTAGCTGGTCCTTGTCAAAAAGCGAACTCTCAGAAATAACTTCATAACAAATGAGAGATAGTATGTTCGGCCGGAAGATTCCTTACCTGTTCGGCGGCGCGGTTACTACTCAGGCCCACGTCCTCGGTGATTTCCGGACACTCTACCTGAGGTCCGAAGAATGACTTGTACATCTCCTCGTGCGTCAGGTCGAGGAAATTTTGAATGACACGCGGTCCCTCGGGATTGAACTCCCAAAAGCGAAGGGGCCGGCGTTTGCAAGGCTGGACTTGACGAACCAGCATAACTTGTATTACCGCAACCAAACTAAAATCTCCATTGAAGAGATCTCGAATGCGGCTTTGCAGTATAGGCACGTCCTTGGCTGGACCCCAGCTCGGACCTCTGCTGATCCATGACATCAGTTGTGGTGGAGGGCCCGAGCGGAAAATAGGGGCGGCCGCCCACTTGGCACTTCTAGGAGCCGTGATGTAGAACCACTCCTGTTGCCACAATTCATACACCTCTGGGATGGTACCTTTGGGCCACGAAGCTCCCGTCATCTTGCGTATTGAGGCACCTCCACACGCTGCATGTTGCCCCTCGATCACCTTCGGCTTTACTTCAAAGGTCTTGAGCCATAGGCCAAAGTGACGGGTAACTCGGAGGAAGGCCTCACACACGACAATAAATGTCGTGATATGAAGAAAGGAGTCTGGAGCTAGATCATGGAAGTCTAGCCCGTAATAAAACATCAAACCCCTGACGAAAGGATCTAGTGCAAGGCCTAGACCTCGGAGGAACTGGGAGACGAACACGACGTTCTTGTTGGGTTCGGGGGAGGGGACGGCCTGCACTCGGGGAGGCAGCCGATGCAAAATCTCGGCGGTCAGATATCTGGCCTCCCTCAACTTTTTGATGTCTTCTTCCATGACGGAGGAAGGCACCCATTGGCCTTGAAGGCTAGATCCGGACATGACTGAAGGTTCGGAGCACCTGACCTGAACTTTGGGTGTTTGAGCTTGAGGTGGGGGGAGGATTCGATTGAGCACGGGAGGGAAAAAATAAAAGCCTTGTCCCTTTATAAAGAGGGTGAATATCAAGCGTCCTCTTCATGTCCGTTTGGACTTGCCTATAATCTAGGAGTCCTAGAAGCGGTTAGGTTACCCACGCCCATATTGATGAGAATCCCGGAGTAAGGGGACACGATCTCTGCTTTAACAAGACGTGCCAAGGAAACCGCCTCGCATGACACGCTGAGGTGGGATAATAAAACGGATAAAGGCTTGGCCGTGGGGTGTCACACTACGGAATACGACAGCAGATTAGATTTGTGTACATATTATTCTCTCTATGGCAATATGTGGAAACTTATTTTGCAGAGCCGGACACTATCTTTGTGTTCAAAATCTTCTATGAAGTACTTGGAGGAGGAACCCGCCTTGCAATGCCGAAGACAATCTGCGCGCCGGACTCGTCGTCATTGAAGCCTGGTTCAGGGGCTACTGAGGGAGTCCTAGATTAGGGGGTGTCCGGATAGCCGGACTATACCTTCGGCCGGACTCCTGGACTATGAAGATACAAGATTGAAGATTTCGTCCCGTGTCCGGAAGGGACTTTCCTTGGCGTGGAGGGCAAGCTTGGAGATACAGATATGTAGATCTCCTACCATTGTAACCGACTTTGTGTAACCCTAACCCTCTCCAGTGTCTATATAAACCGGAGGGTTTTAGTCCGTAGGACAAGATAGAGAACAACAATCATACCATAGGCTAGCTTCTAGGGTTTAGCCTCTCCGATCTCGTGGTAGATCTACTCTTGTACTACCCATATCATCAATATTAATCAAGCATGACGTAGGGTTTTACCTCCATCAAGAGGGCCCGAACCTGGGTAAAACTTCATGTCCCTTGCCTCCTGTTACCATCCGGCCTAGACGCACAGTTCGGGACCCCCTACCCGAGATCCGCCGGTTTTGACACCAATAGTGACTTTTCAGAATGATGTCATGATAAATAAAAAGACAGCGTGTTCGGCCATGGGATTACTTACTTGGGTATCAGGGCGATTACAGCTCAGACCCGCGTCCTCGGTGGTGTCCGTACACTTTATTTGGGGTCCGAAGAACAATTTGTACATCTCTTCGAGCGTCATGCCGAGGAAGTATTGAATAGTTTGCGGTCCTTCCGAGTTGAACTCCCACATACGGAGGGGTCGACGTTTGCAAGGCGAGACCCGACGAACTAGCATAACTTGCATTACCGAGACCAGGTTGACATCTCTCTCAAGGAGATCTCGGATGCGACTCTGCAATATTGGCACATCATTTACTGCCCCCCAGTTCAGCCCCTTATTGATCCATGATGTCAGTTGTGGTGGGGGGCCTGAGCGAAAAGCAGGGGCGGCTACTCACTTGGAACTCCGGGGAGCTGTGATATAAAACCACTCCCGCTGCCACAAACTCGACACCTCCAGGAAGGAACCCTCTAGCCATGGAGCCTCAGCGCTTTTGCTTATTTCGGCACCTCCGCACTCTGCGTGCCGCCCCTCGATCATCTTCGGCTTCACATTAAAGGTCTTGAGCCACATGCCGAAGTGTGGGGTAATGCGGAGGAAGGCCTCACACACGACGATGAATGATGAGATGTGAAGGAGGGAATCCGGGGCCAGATCATGGAAATCCAGCCCATAATAGAACATGAGCCCCCTAACAAAGGGGTCCAGAGCGAGGCCTAGCCCTCGGAGGAAGTGAGAGATGAACACAACACTCTCGTTGGGTTCGGGAGTGGGGATGACCTGCCTCGAGCGGGCAGCCTGTGCGAGATTTCGGTGGTCAGATACCTAGCCTCTCTCAGCTTCTTGATGTCCTCCTCTGTGACAGAGGAAGGCATCCACCGACCTTGGAGGTTGGATCCGAACATGGTTGAAGGTCCAAAGCGCCTGACCTGAGCCTTGGGTGTTGGAACTCGAGCGGGGGAAGGATTCGATTGAGCACGAGAGGAAAAAAGGACAGGCCTTGGCCTCTTTATAAAGAGGGTGAATATCAAGCGTCCTCCTCGTGGACGTTTTGGACTTGCCTAAAATCTAGGAGTCATACCAACGGGCACGAGTGGGTTACCCACGTCCGTATTGATGAGAATCCCGTAATAAGGGGACACGATCTCTGCTTTGACAAGACGTGTCAGGAAAACCGCCTCGTGATATGTCCAGTGCTGGTTGAGAAAAATGGTTCGAATAAAGACCAGGCCATGACATGATGTCATGCTGTCAAGACGTGCCAGCAGATTAGATTTGTGGAAATATTATTCTCTCTACGGTGGTATGTGGAACTTGTTTTGCAGAACCGGACACTATCCTTGTGTTCAAAATCTTTTGTGGAGTATTCGGAGGAGGAACCCGCCTTGCAATGCCGAGGATAAAACTGCGCACCGGACTCATCGTCATTAAAGCCTGGTTCGGGGGCTACTAAGGGAGTCCTGGATTAGGGGGTCTCTGGACAGCCGGACTATATCCTTTGGCCGGACTGTTGGACTATGAATATACAAGATTGAAGACTTCGTATCGTGTCCGGATGGGACTTTCCTTGGCGTAGAAGGCAAGCTTGGCAATACAGATATGTAGATCTCCTCCCTTGTAACCGACTCTGTGTAACCCTAGCCCCCTCCGGTGTCTATATAAACCGGAGGGTTTAGTCCATAGGACAACATACAATCATACCATAGGCTAGCTTCTAGGGTTTAGCCTCTACGATCTCATGGTAGATCAACTCTTGCAATACTCATATCATCAAGAACAATCAAGCAGGACGTAGGGTATTACCTCCATCAAGAGGGCCCGAACCTGGGTAAACATCGTGTCCCCTGTCTCCTGTTACCATCCTCCCTAGACGCATACTTCGGGACCCCCTACCCGAGATCCGCCGGTTTTGACACCGACACTTGGCATGTAAGAAGAACTTTTCTTGTGAAGATTATCATTAATCGCTTTTAAGAACCCATGCTCTTGCTCAAGGTTGAGCTTTTTAAAGCGTAACTTTTCATGACTCTTTAAAAGCTCTCAATGATTTTCCAAGGTAGTTTCATGAGCTAACTTAAGAGTGTTTAGTTCTTTCTCAATCACCTTCTTATCATCGTAATTCGTTTTATCTTGATTAGCATGATTAATAGCAAGTTCATCATAGTTTTCATCACTAGAATTGTCAACAAGTAAATCATCATCACCTAGCAAATCATCTTCATCACTATTGAAATCAACATACTTGGAGTGTGATACCTTTGGGCCTTTAGCCATGAAGCATCTTCCAATTCCTTCATTTGGTGACTCAAATATTTCGTAGGAGTTGGTTGACACAAGTGCTAGACCGGCAACACCTTCATCTTGAGTATATTCGGAGTCAGAGTGATAACTTCTCTCGGAGTGATTGTCGGAGTCAGAGCCGGATACCCATTCACCAAGACGAGCTTGATGTCTCCGTTTTGTGTAGCTCCTTGATGATTTGTCCTTTCTTTCTGAATCCTTGCTTCTGTGTGATGTTCTTCGTTCATAATGGTCATCTCTACTCCTTCTCTCTCTTGGTGGTGATTCTTCTCTTCTACCTCTTCTTTTGGGAGAATCTTCTCTTCTTTTGTGGGGAGCCGTACACTCATTGGAGTAGTGTCGAGTCTTCCACAATTGTAGCAATTACGTTCACGACTTGAAGATCTTTTGTTATTGTAGGACCTTGACTTGGAACTTCTTTCCTTGCTTCTATTCTTGTAGAACTTGTTGAAGTTCTTCACCATTAGGCTCAATTCTTCATTGAAGGCTTGTTTCTCACCTGATGATGTGGGAGCATCACATGAGGCTTTGTAAGCACCACTTGACTTGTTGTGAAGCTCTTCCTTATCCTTAAGTGACATCTCATGAGCAACAATTCTTCCAATGACTTCCCTTGGCTTGAGATCTTTGTAATTGGGCATCATTTGGATCAATGTGCACATGGTATCATATTTTCCATCCAAGGCTCTTAGGATCTTCTTGATGATGAATCCATCGGTCATCTCTTAACTTCCTAAGCCGGCAATCTCATTTGTGATGAGAGAAGCCTAGAGTACATTTCAGCGACACCTTCACCATCCTTCATTTTCAACTTGTCAAGTTGAATTTGAAGCACATCCAATTTGGATTCCTTGACGGAGTCGGTGCCTTCGTGCATATCAATCAAAGTATCCCAAATTTCCTTTGCATTCTCAAGACGGCTGATTTTGTTGAATTCTTCGGGGCACAGTCTGTTGAAGAGAATATCACAATCTTGAGCTTTGTATTGCAGCATCTTCAACTCTTCCATGCTACTAGCTTCACGGTTCGGTTCGCTCCCATCAAAGAATTCACCTTGCAAGCCAATACACACAATAGCCCAAATGGCGGGGTTATGTCCAAGAATATGCATTTTCATCTTATGCTTCCAACTAGCAAAATTAGTACCATCAAAGTAAGGACCTCTACGGTGGTAATTTCCCTCGCTAGACGCCATACTCTCCTAGGTTGTGAAACCAAGGCTATGATCACCAAAAGCTGTGGAAATCAAGGCAAATGGAGACCAAAGCTCTCATACCACTTGTAGGATCGAAAGTATGTCTAGAGGGGGGGTGATTAGACTACTTGACCAAATAAAAATCTAGACTTTTCCCAATTTTAAGTCTTGGAAGATTTTAGCAACTTAGCACTAGTCAAGTAATCAACCTACACATGCAAGTCTAAGAGTATAGCAGCAGAATGTAAAACATTGCACATGAAGGTAAAGGGAGGAGTTTGGAGGGAGCAAACGCAATGTAGACACGGACATTTTTTGGCGTGGTTCCGATAGGTGGTGCTATCATACATCCACGTTGATGGAGACTTCAACCCACGAAGGGTAACAGTTGCGCGAGTCCACGGAGGGCTCCGCCTACGAAGGGTCCACGAAGAAGCAACCTTGTCTATCCCACCATGGCCATCGCCCACGAAGGACTTGCCTCACTAGGGTAGATCTTCACGAAGTAGGTGATCTCCTTGCCCGTACAAACTCCTTGGTTCAACTCCACAATCGTGATGGAGGCTCCCAAGTGACACCTAACCAATCTAGGAGACACCACTCTCCAAAAGGTAATAAATGGTGTGTTGATGATGAACTCCTTGCTCTTGTGCTTCAAATGATAGTCTCCCCAACACTCAACTCTCTCTCACTGATTTGGATTTGGTGGAAAGATGATTTGAGTAGAAATAAACTTGGAGAAGGCTAGAGATCAAGATTCATATGGTTGGAATGGAATATCTTGACATCAACACATGAGTAGGTGGTTCTATCTCAGAAAATGTATGATGAAAGTGTAGGCATGTTCTGATGGCTATCTCCACGAATGAAGAGTGGGTGGAGGGGTATATATAGCCTCCACACAAATCACCAAACTCGGTGGGACCGAATAATGAAACTCGGTTGGACCGATTTAGTTCAAAATGTGAACGTTAAGATTTTCGGTGGGACCGACATGTCAACTCGGTGAGACCGATTTCATTAGGGTTAGGGCATAACATAATCTTGGTGAGACTGATTACACAAACTCGGTGAGACTAATTTTGGTAATAAGCTAACCAGAGAGTTGGTCAGGCAAACTCAGTGGGACCGAAACGTTATGAAGTGGAAACAGAGAGTTTGCATAGCGAACTCGATGGGACCGATCGCTCATTTCGGTTGGATCAAAATGTTATGAAGGGAAACAAAGAGTTTACAATCCCATCTCGGTGAGACCGAGATCCCTATCGATGAGACCAAAAATACTAGGGTTTTGTGGCAGTGGCTATGTCAACTGAACTCGGTGGCGCCGGATAGAAAGTTTCAGTGGGGTCGAGTTTGACATTTGGTTTGGGACATATGTGTATATGAGAAAGTGGTTGAGGGTTTTTGGAGCATATCACTAAGCATTTTGAGCAAGTAACCCATTAAGCAACACATCATCCCCTTTTAATAGTATTGGCTTTTCCTATGGACTCAATGTGATCTTAGATCACTAAAAGTAAAATGTAGAGTCTTCAGCTTTAGAGCTTGGTCCAATCTTTTGTCCTTAGCATTTTAAGGGGTCCACATTTCTAATCCATGCCATGCCAATCATCGAGCTTTCCTGAAATATTTATCTTGAAATAGTATTAGCTCAATGAGCTATATGTTGTTAGGAATTACCAAAACCACCCAGGGATAGTTGCACTTCCAATCTCCCCCTTTTTGGTAATTGATGACAACATATAGATCAAAGCTTCGACAAATGATTATAAGATTGAAATACATCGTTGCTTTGAGAAGTATGTGATAAGCAAGAGCTCCCCCTAAATTTGTGAATTATTTAAAATTTGCTTTTGAATGCAAATGCACAATCGATTAGGATCATGGGTCACTCTTCCATGTCACATACATCTTGGTGGAGCGCTCAAAATGATAAACATTAAAAACATGCACTCATCACCAAGGAAAGTGAATGATCATATATGGAATATAAGAGATAATATCATCCAAGCAAGCATTAAGGTAGCGTATGATCAATCACATGATCAAACAAGTATCTCACACAGACAAAGACATAGTGTATCAACCAAGCGCATAAAAAGGGTTCAACCAAAAACAAGAGAGATAAAAGGCAAAACACTCTCTCTCGAAGCCTATGATCTATGCATATTTCTCCCCCTTTGGCAAGAAATTACCAAAAAGTTTGAAAATGCATAGTGCTATGCGTCTCTCAGACTTGGTCTTCGGGAGGTGGTGTAGAGAGAACACCAAGGACGAAGGCATCTGTTGATGTAGTTGGAGCTAGTGGAGTGGCTGCTGGAGGTGGTACTGAGGCTGTAGCAGCTGGTGCTGACAAAGTAGTTCTAGAATCTGGTACCAGCACTGCGGCAGACCTCTGACATCGTGGCACACGCTGGAAAGCATCAGCAGTTGCCTTTCCTCTCCTCTCCTCAGCTTCCTCCTGGAGCTGCCCAACAGCTGTCTGGATTTCAGTAACCTTCGTATCAATATCATAAAATTCTGTCTCAACAATCCTCTCCAACCTCTCCTGATTCCGAGTCAGGGTGGCTAAGCCCTTCTCAATACTCAAAGTAGACTGGATCAGATATGCTAGATGATCTTGATTGCTCTTCAGGAACACCTGAGATGCTTCCTGTACACTAGGCATCTTGGCAGCTTTCTCAGCCTTAGCTTTAGCTCTCTTCTCTTGTGCTTGAGCTGATGACGGTTCATTCTCATTCATGACAACTTCATTATCTTCTCATTCAGGATATAGGGGTAGATGCTCCTTGTCCAACAAGTATGTTCCTGTGCCCATCTTAGAATTGATGAGCTCCTGAATATGTGGAGCATACCCACAGCTTCTCTTTTGGTCAGCAGTTGTCCTCTTGATTGTCTCTAGAATCAGGCTCATGACTTTAAACTTTCGAGGGACATCAAAATTTGCAGCAAGTTGATGGAATGTCCTCTGATCATCTTATGATCTCCTGATTTGGGTAGCAATTTGTGCCTTAGGATGGTGTTGATGGTAGGTAGACCAGACAACAAGTAATATACAAATCCAAGCTTGTGAGTCTCCAGAGCTTTATCAGGGATCTCTTTGTACATGTTTGCCATGGAGTTGTGGTCTTTCTTCTTCTTGGCATACACATCCAAGTCATCCTCATGTCCCTCTGGGGCATTGATTATCTTGGCCCATTCTTCAACAGTGGATTGGTACCTAGTACCTTCAGACATCCAAACTATCTTCCCATCTGGGTAAAAGTGAGCAGTGGAGTAAAATTGCATGATCAGCTCGTCATTCCATTTTGTGAGCTTTTGTCCAACAAACTCATCTACCCCACATGCTTTGAAGCTGTCATATACTCCTGGGAAGTGATCTTCATTCTCCTTGATGTATTCCCAATCAACCCATCTCATGTCACAAACAATGGGCTTCTTGTTGAGCAAAAATGTCTCGTAGAAGTCTTGTTGTTCTTTGGTATGAAATCTATAATAAACCGCAGTCCTTCTCGTCACATCATAGGGATCAGACCGTCTCCAGAATCTCAGTCCAGCATCTTTTCTGATGTGCATGTCTTCAGCCACTGGATGAGCATCATTGTGGTCTGGGATCTTGGGTTTCAATTTCCTCAAAACAAGAGACTCATCATCCTCTTCTTCATCTTGAGGCACAGGGGCCTTGTTCTTCTCTTCTGTAGGAATACTTCTAGTGTTTCTCTTGGGCTTTGACTTCTGAGCTTGAGCTTTGGGAGCAGACTTGGGCTTTGATGTTGCAGCCCCTGACTTGATAGCATGTCCCATAATCTTCTGAGCTTTGGGTGCTGGAGCATCCTATTCCTCTTCTTTCGCGGGATCCTTAAACATGGATGATCTCCCTAGGACTCTGGCAGTGGTCTTCTTGACCCTCTCTTTTCTCTTCTTGCCTTCTCCAGCCTCTTTAGGTTCAAGAGTGAATTCCATTGTTTCTTCCAAGGCTGCTTTCCTAGGCTTGGATGTTGGCACTCTCTTGGCAGGTGCCTTCTTGTGCATCCCTGGATTTGTTATAGTAGCTGACCCATATTCCTTCTTCAAGACTTTCTTCTTTGAGCTGGCCTCATCCTCAACAGCCACATAGTCTTCATCCTCGGAGTCTGAGGTTCTCTTCTTCCTTGCTCTAGTGGCTTCCTTGGGCAAGTTACTAGGTGTGCTTCTACTGGACTCATCATAGCTGCTTGAGGGATCTGAACCCTCACTCAATTGCACATGTTCTTCAGATCTGTTCTGATTGTCACTCTGGCCAGACATCTTGGCAATCACTGACAACAAACCCTGTGAATAGATGTAGATGAGCATCACAAAGTGCAGAGTTTTTGAAAAACAGATGAGTCAAAAACTTAGTTTTAGTTCTCCACAGAAAGCATTTCGGAGCTATCGATTTGATAAACTCGGTGATACCGAAGCAGTTTTGGAGCCTAAACTAGTGAACTCGGTCAGACCGAGTGACAGTTTGGTGGCACCGAGACTGCTAGGGTTTTACAGAGAATCAAACTTTTGCAATTTTCAGCCAGATCGAAAATGCATGTGCTATGGCCTAAGCCAAATCGGTGAGACCAATTTCTACAACTCGGTCGGTCTGAGATGAGTTCGCCGGAGACCTAACCCTAAATTTTCAAATCCAATCTAATCTAAAGGAAGTTTTCAGTGGATGGATTGTTTGCATGTGTGGTCATGATCACGGCAAAGCAATGTGCTATGAATCAGAGTTAAGGAATTAGCACATAGAGTCAAACTCTTACCCTAGTTCAGCGGAGGTTCGCTACGGCGGCAACGGCATAGCAGATTTCTGTTGACGGTGATGGATACCAGCGGCGGGAGGTCACTGGCGGCGAGGAGACGATCCGGAGACCTGAGGAGTCAGAGCAGGACACACGGCGGGCTGAGGAGTTTGAAGAATTTCCAAAATCTCACTTGTGGGTATATATATCCCGACCCTGTCGGTGTGACCGAGTGGAACAACTCGGTGGCACCGAGATGCAGAATCGCAAGTGGTTACTACAACTCGGTGTGACCAAAAAGTTCAAATCGGTTGCACCGAGATGGAAAACCTAGATCAACTTAGTGAACTCGGTGTGACCGAAGTGGATGACTCGGTCATACCGAAATGCACAAAGAGGTTTTGGAAGTTTAAGTCTATGATGAATCGGGGACTCTGAGTGCTCCTCGCACAGAGTGGTTAAAATCCGACTTGATCAAACTTTGTGATGTAGCATGAATAGAGTTTGAGACAGGAAAATCATAGATAGCCAGAGGGGGTTCTTAGGCATTCTTGTCCATCCATTTGGCAAAAGAGAGAAATGCCAAACAATCAAAACAACAAGTGGATGTCCTCGAATGAGTAAAATATGCAACCAACATGCTCACAAAATAAAATGGCAAATGAAATATGTGGCAAAGCATGCACAAACACTCTAGCATCTATCAAGCAATTGGCGATGACTAGGTCATCTATATATGAGTATATTGACTAGGAGTCAAATGAGAACATTTGATCGTAGGTCATACTCATCATTTAAGCACAAGTGGGGTTTCCACTTGTACATAAAGCATTGTTGTGTTCACACCATTAGAGTTGCTTTAGCTCAATTGATTAGAGTAAAGCTCCCCCTAGATGTGATATCCCTCCAAAGAGGGATGTGACCTCTTGAATCCCACTTTTAGCAATTTTTCATCAAGATCTAAGAACTCCGAATCATTGGGACGCCTTCTAACTAAAGTCGACTCATCTCTACTCCCATCTTTATAAAGATTCATATTGGCAAACAAAGACTTAATAGGAGACACACCAATCACTTTTAGATCTACACCATTATTATCACGAAAACTAGAAGAACACGCTTTCACAAAGCAATCTTTTTTAGCACGCATCCTAGCAGTTCTCTGTTTGCACTCATCAATAGAAATTCTCATGGCTTTGAGAGACTCATTGATATCATGCTTAGGTAGAATAGATCTAAGTTTCAAAGAATCAACATCAAGAGAAATTCTATTCACGTTCCTAGCCAACTCATCAATCGTAAGCAATTTCTCTTCAAGCAAAGCATTGAAATTCTTTTGCGAATTCATAAATTCTTTAACACTAGTCCCAAAATCAGAGGGCATCTAATTAAAATTTCCATAAGAATTGTTGTAGGAATTTCCATAATTATTAGAGGAATTACTAGGGAACGAACAAGAATTGAAATTTCATCTATACGCGTTGTTACCAAAATTGTTCCTACCAAAAAAATTCACATCCATAGATTCATTATTATTCTCAATCAAAGTGGATAAAGGCATATCATTAGGATCAGAAGAAGCACTCTTATTGGCAAAAAAATTCATAAGTTCATCCATCTTTCCACTCAAAACATTAATCTCTTCAATATCATGAACTTTTTTACTAGTGGATCTTTTGGTGTGCCATTGAGAATAATCAACCATAATATTATCTAGGAGTTTAGTAGCTTCTCCTAAAGTGATTTCCATAAAAGTGCCTCCCGAGGCCGAATCTAAAAGATTTCTAGAAGCAAAATTCAATCCAGCATAATTTTTTTGTATAATCATCCATAAATTCAAACCATGTGTAGGGCAATTACGTATCATTAATTTCATCCTCTCCCAAGCTTGTGCAACATGCTCATGCTCAAGTTGCTTAAAATTCATAATATCGTTTCTAAGAGAGATGATCTTAGTGGGAGGAAAATACTTAGAGATAAAAGCATCTTTGCACTTATTCCATGAATCAATACTATTTTTAGGGAAAGAAGAGAACCAAGTTTTAGCACGATCTCTAAGCGAAAACGGAAATAGCTTCAATTTAACAATATTATTATCCACATCTTTCTTCTTTTGCATATCACACAAATCAACGAAGCTATTTAGATGGGTAGCGGCATCTTCACTAGGAAGGCCAGAAAATTGATCTTTCATAACAAGATTCAACAAAGCAGTATTGATTTCACAAGATTCAGCATCGGTAGTAGGAGCAATCGGAGTGCTAATAAAATCATTATTGTTGGTATTGGAAAAGCCACACAATTTGGTATTATCTTGAGCCATCGTAACAAACAATCAATCCAACACACAAGCAAACAAGAGGCAAGCGAAAATAGACGAACAGAAAAGGTGAAGTGGGGAACAGGAAAACAAGAGGCAAATGGCAAATAATGTAATGCGAGGGATAAGAGTTTGTGATGGATACTTGATATGTCTTGACTTGGCGTAGATCTCCCCGGCAACGGAACCAGAAATCCTTCTTACTACCTCTTGAGCATGCATTTGTTTTCCCTTGAAGAGGAAAGGGTGATGCAGCAAAGTAGCGTAAGTATTTCCCTCGGTTTTTGAGAACCAAGGTATCAATCTAGTAGGAGACTACACGCAAATTCCTAGTACCTGCACAAACAAATAAGAACCTTGCAACCAACGCGATAAAGGGGTTATCAATCCCTTCACATCCACTTGCAAAAGTGAGATCTGATAACGATAATAAGATAAATATTTTTTATATTTTTGTATAGATTGGAAAGTAAAGGTTGCAAAATAAATAGTAAACTAGAATTGTTGATCGGAAACTTATATGATGTAAAGTATACCCGGGGGCCATAGGTTTCACTAGTGGCTTCTCTCAAGATAGCATATATTACGGTGAGTGAACAAATTACTGCCGAGCAATTGATAGAAAAGTGCATAGTTATGAGAATATCTAGGCATGATCATGAACATAGGCATTGATGTCTACTACAAAACCTTCTTCTTGTAGATGTTGTTGGGCCTCCAAGTGCAGAGGTTTGTAGGACAGTAGCAAATTTCCCTCAAGTGGATGACCTAAGGTTTATCAATCCATAGGAGGCGTAGGATGAAGATGGTCTCTCTCAACCAACCCTGCAACCAAATAACAAAGAGTCTCTTGTGTCCCCAACACACCCAATAGAATGGTAAATTGTATAGGTGCACTAGTTCGGAGAAGAGATGGTGATACAAGTGCAATATGGATAGTAGATAAAGGTATTTGTAATCTAAAATTATAAAAACAGCAAGGTAAGTAATGATAAAAGTGAGCGTAAACGGTATTGCAATGTGTTGAAACAAGGCCTAGGGTTCATACTTTCGCTAGTGCAAGTTTGTAACGCCCCAAGACCGTTGCGCCAGGTGTCTTCCAGTTATTCGCTGTTGTTGCCATGTCATTCGCTTGCGTGTTGCATCTTTCCATGTCATCATCCGCATTGCATCATCAAGTTTTCAAAACTTGCATCCATCCCGATCTCCTTGTTCTGAGCCCAAACACACCTGCACGCACCCGCGGCATGTCCGAAATATTATTTTTTAAGTGGCCAGAAAATGTTCTCGGATGTAGCGACCAGACCTCAAACGGTCCAATCTCTGTGCTTCGGTGTCATCCCTGGATCAGTAATGCTGACACCACACAGTACTTGAAGGATTTATAGCAGAGTAGCAATCACACACTTATTACATCGAGTGTCTCAAAAGAGAATTTATTACAATAAATATGGCTTAAGGCCATCTAATAACGATAACAGCGGAAGGCTTGGAAGATAAGTGAGTCCATCAACTCCAACGGCATCACTGAGTATAGAACCACGACCTAAAACTCCTTAATCATCGTGTGAAAAGTCTGCAACATTAACGTTGCAGCCCAAAAACGGGTCAGCACATGGAATATGCTGGCAATGTAACACATAGAGAGTAATGGAATGAAACATCTATTCTATATGCATATTTGGCTGGTGGAAAGCTCTATGGTTAGAGTTTTGCGTAAAGCCAATTTTTCCCTACTGCAAAGGAATAAATTTATTTAACTATCGTGGTGGTTGTTAAACATTGAGAATGGTTGACAGCATTCTCAATCCCAATTAAACATCATCGTTAAACAAACCCAACAAAATTAATTTTAGAGTAACATGTTGAGATTCACATGATAATCCAGGTACTAGATACTCAAGATGTCCATAACCGGGGACACGGCTAACCATGATTAGTTTATACACTCTGCAGAGGTTTGCACACTTTTCCCCACAAGACTCGATCTCCTCCGTTGGTTTTCTTGCACTGCATGGTGTTTGAGAAATGGATGACCGAGACATAGTCTTTCAGAAGCGCTAGCACCTTACGAACGGGTAGACCGTACCAACCTACATCCCCTACATCTGCTAGTCTACCACTGTAAGAGTTCGCACGACGTAGTCAACTATGCTAGAGCCCATATAATAGCTTGTGGCTGCACACGGAAGTTTCTAGCATGAATAATCTCATGATCCCTTTGAGCCTGGGTGGCGGTCCAAAAGAAAACAGGCAATCCTAGAATACCCAGGTGCCTCAATCCACCCAGATGTGTGTTTAAGTTGCCACCTTAAGTAAACCATTAATTAACAAAGCTCACATCTGTCATGGATACACTCACCCAATCCACGTCTACTAGCATAGCATAGCAATAATAAGCAAATGTAGAGTAACTCCCAAAGGTTTGATAATAAACAGGTAATAGGTTCTACCTCAACTACTCCCCAAACCCACAATTTAATTAGATCCTAAATCATGCAAGGTGTGAGGATTGATCTAATGCAATAAAACTGGGTAGTAGGAGGTATGATCAAAGTGTTACTTGCCTTGCTGATGATCAGGGAAACCTAGCGATTCAAAGTAACAAGCGGCACACTTCGGGTACTCTATCGCAAACAAAGAAACACACAATAAGTACTCAACTAATGCATAGGTAAAACTCATATAAGGGATCTAACCAGAAAGTTCAATTTAAGAACTCCGGTTGGCAAAAAGAATCAAATCGAACAAAGCAACGAAAGACAAACGACAAAAGAAACAGGCTTCGTTTACTTTTCTGGATCTAAGGCAATTTTTACAGAAGCAAAAACTTGTTTAAGTTGGTTAAACGGAAAGAGGGTTTCGAGATGAAACTCCAGGCGCTTGAATCGCCTGATTCCAATAAAAAACGAGCGAAAAGATATACTAAAACGAAAATCGGATCAGAAATCGCGATCAGAAAAATCACGGATTTAATCTAAGAAAAAGAAAAACAACGAACGTTCATTAAAATGAACAAACGGACGAACGCTCACTATTTAAATACACCGGAAAACCAATCTATTAAAAAACTAAAAAAACAAACAAAACCGTCGAAAAACCGAACGGTTTTTCTAAAAAAACGACGGCGGGATCGAGGTAAACCTTGGGCGGCGGGTCCGGCGGCGGTGGCGGCTCCGGCGGCGGGCGGTGGCAACGGGCGGCGGCGGTGCGGGGTGGCGGGGCGGCGGCGAAGGCGGCGGCGGCGCGGGGCAGCTAGGGTTTGGGGAGGGGCTTCCGGCTGGGCCTCCTCGGCTTTTAAAGCCGGACGGGCCTTAGTGTCCAGGTCGGACACGGCCCGTAGGTTGGTTGCGTGTTTTTTTATAAATAGTTACACTCGGAAAAAAAACAAAAGGACTACTAAACGGACTCCAAAAATCCCGAAATAAATTTTCCCCGGCTTCTAAAATCAAGCCGCACAGGATGAACATTTATTTGGGGCCTTAATGCAATTTTGAAAAATGCACATTTATTCCTAAATTCAAATAAAATAGCAAATAAAACCAAATAAAAATCTTATTTGATTTTTTTATTAAATCCTCAATATTTCTTTATTTTGGGAAAGTCATTTTATTCCCTCTCTCATAATTTTTATAATAGAAATAATTGAAGATAAAATAAATAAAATCAAATTATCCTATTTTCAAAATTTGAGACAACTCAAATATGAAAATAACGAAATCCACAACTCTCTCAGAGTGTCCTTGAGTTGCGTGAAATTTATAGGATTAACCAAAATGCAATAATTATGATATGCAATGATGATCTAGTGTATAACATTCCAAATTGAAAATTTGAGATGTTACAAACCTACACCCCTTAACATGAATCTCGCCCTCGAGATTCGGGTTGGCTAGAAAATAGGTGAGGGTGGTCTTTCAGCAAATCTTCTTCTCGTTCCCAGGTGGCTTCATCCTCCGTGTGGTGGCTCCACTGAACCTTGCAAAACTTGATAACCTTGCTGCGGGTGACTCGACTGGCATACTCTAGAATCTTAACTGGTTTCTCTTCATAGGTCAAATCACTATCCAACTGAATCGCTTCCAGTAGTACCGTATCTCACAGCGGTATGTCAGCCATCTCTGTGTGGCACTTCTTCAACTGGGATACATGAAACACGTCATGAACTCCGGACAGTCCTTCGGGTAATTCCAACTTGTAGGCTACTTCTCCCATACGCTCCAAAACTTTGTATGGGCCTACAAAACATGGCACTAGTTTTCCCTTAACTCCAAAGCGCTTAACTCCTCGAATTGGAGATACTTGAAGATAAACTCGGTCTCCGATTTTGTAAACTGTCTCCTTGCGTTTATAATCTGCATATCTCTTCTGCCTGGACTGAGCCACCTTTAGCCTATCGCGAATCAATTTCACTTTCTATTCAGACAACTTTATCAGATCCGGTCCAAACAACTGGCGGTCTCCAATTTCATCCCAGGACAGTGGGGTCCTGCACCTCCTTCCGTACAAGGCTTCGAAAGGGGCCATCTTCAAACTGGATTGATAGCTGTTGTTGTAAGAGAATTCTACATACGGCAAATTCTCATCCCAACTAGATCCGTAATCTAGCACACAAGCTCTTAGCATATCCTCCAAAATCTGATTGACTCTCTCGGTCTGTCCATCTGCCTGCGGGTGGAAAGCTGTGCTAAACTCCAGTCTGGTTCCCAAAGTCTCATGCAACTGATTCCAGAACTTTGAGGTAAACTGGGTTCCTCTGTCTGATACAATGCTTCTTGTAACTCCATGCAGACATACGATCCTGGTCATGTATATCTTTGCCAACTTTGCACTGGTATAGGTAGTCTTCACTGGAATGAAATGAGCTACCTTTGTCAAACGATCGACTACAACCCATATCGAGTCATAGCCTGAGCTTGTTCTGGGCAATCCTGTAATAAAATCCATTCCTAGCTTATCCCACTTCCATTCGGGTATCAACAATGGTTGTAGCAATCCTGCTGGCTTTTGATGCTCTGCCTGCACTCTCTGACATACATCACAAACTGCTACATATTCCGCAATATCCTTCTTCATTTCGGTCCACCAGAAAATATCCTTCAAATCCAAATACATCTTGGTATTTCCTAGGTGAATCGAGTATGGTGAGTCATGGGCCTCTTGCAGAATTAGCTTCCTGATCTCCGAATCATTTGGTACATAGATACGGTCTTCAAACCATAAGGTATCGTGCTCATCCTCACGGAATCCCTTAGCTTTTCCTTTGTTCATTTTCCCCTTAATAGAAGCAATTTCCTTGTCAGTCCTTTGAGCTTCTCTGATCTTATCCATCAAAGTAGACTGAATCTCCAATGCTACTACATAGCCTCTCGGGACTATTTCCAAACATAGCTCTCGAAGATTTTCGGCTAACTCCCTTGGTAAATCTCCCGTCATTAAGGTGTTGATGTGGCTCTTACGGCTCAACGCGTCAGCTACTACGTTAGCCTTTCCGGGGTGATAATGCAATTTCATATCATAATCCTTGATGAGCTCCAACCATCTCCTTTGTCTGAGGTTCAACTCCTTCTGTGTGAAAATATACTTCAAACTCTTGTGATCCGTGTACACCTCGCAATGGTTTCCAATCAGAAAATGTCTCCAAGTCTTCAATGCATGCACTACGGCTGCTAACTCCAAATCATGTGTAGCATAATTCAACTCATGAGGCTTAAGCTGTCGTGAGGCATATGAAACAACTCTGCCTTCCTGCATAAGCACTGCTCCAAGTCCTCGACGTGAAGCGTCGCAATACACCTCATAATCCTTGGTCTGATCCAGTAAAATCAACATGGGTGAGGTAACCAAACGTTTCTTCAACTCCTAAAAACTAGCCTCACATTCCTCCATCCATATGAACTTGGTATCCTTCTTCAACAACTCCGTCATAGGCTTCGCAATCTTTGAGAAATTCTCAATAAACCTCTGGTAGTATCCTGCGAGTCCAAGAAAACTCCGGATCTCTCCCACCGTGGTTGGTGCTTCCCACTTGGTCACGGTATCAACTTTAGTGGGATCTACTGCTATACCTTCTCCGGATATAACGTGTCCGAGAAATCCAACTTCCTTCAATCAAAACTCACATTTGCTAAACTTGGCATATAATTGATGTTCTTTGAGCTTTCCAAGAACCAAACGCAAATGTTCCTTATGCTCCTCTTCATTCTTCGAGTAAACCAATATATCATCAATAAATACTACGACGAACTTATCCAAGAACTCCATAAACACTTTGATCATCATGTTCATAAACTATGCAGATGCATTAGTCAGACCAAATGACATAACGGTATACTCGTACAGCCCATACCTGGTGGTAAAAGCCGTCTTGGGTATATCCTGTTCCCGAATCTTCAACTAGTGGTATCCTGATCGCAGATCGATCTTGGAAAATACCTTAGCTCCTTGCAATCGATCAAACAGATCATTGATCATCGGTAGTGGGTACTTGTTCTTGATGGTTACTTCATTCAATCCTCGATAATCGACAACCATCCTTAATGATCCATCCTTCTTCTCTACTAGAAGTACTGGCGATCCCCAAGGCGATGAACTTGGGCGAATATATCCTTTATCCAGTAACTCCTTAATCTGCTTCTTAATTTCCACCAAATCCTTTGCAGGCATCCTATATGGTCTCTTTGATATTGGCCCTGTGCCTGGCAAAAGCTCAATCAAAAAATCAATATCTCTATCCGGTGGCATGCCTAGCAACTCTTCTGGAAATACTTCAGGGAAATCCTTCACTACTGGTACTTCCTCCTACACAACTCCGGTTAAACAATTTACTTTAGTCCTCTTTGGCACATGTCGGGATACACACTTAATCCTTCTCCCTTCTGGGGTGGTAAGTAAAATTGACTTACTGGCACATTCAATATTCCCTTCATACTTTGACAACCAATCCATGCCTAATATCACATCCAATCCTTGGGATTCCAACACTATTAGGTCTGAGGGAAAAACATAGTTACCAATTCTTAATGGTAACCGATCACACCATAGACTAGCCATATATTCTGCTCCAGGAGAAGTTACTAACATGGGTGACCTAAGGGCTTGGGTTGGCAGTTTATACTTATCCACAAATCCCCTTGATATGTATGAATGCGATGCACCAGTATCGAAAAGAACGAGTGCAGTAAATGACTTAACCAAAAACTTACCGATTACTGCATCCGGCTGCTCTTCAACCTCCTCCACGTTAAGGTGGTTCACCTGTCCCCTGTTGAAAGGGTTCGGCTTCTTCCCAGAGCTTCCATTGCCATTTCCATTCTGGGATTCAGGACATTCATTGGCATAATGTCCGGTCTTCTGGCACTTAAAACAAGTGACTTGGCTTAGGTCTTTCTTGGCTGGGGTTGATGGGTTGGTGCGGTTATGGCCGTTGCTTCCTCCATTCCCATTACCATTCCTAGGGCCATTGTGATTGTGCGAGCTTCCTCCTCCATGGGTATGCTGAAAATGTCCTCCCGGCCTAGGGGTAAATCGTGGCTTCTGCTGAGCTCCTGAATTATGCTTTCCTTGAGCATACTTCCTCTTGCGATTCTCAATTTGCTGCTGCTTCCCTTCAATCATAAGAGCATGATCTACCAACTCCTGGTAGTTGTTGAAGGTTGCTACCATCAACTGTATGCTCAACTCATCATTCAGTCCTTCCAGAAACTTCTCCTGCTTTGCTGCATCCGTAGCAACGTCATGTGGGGCATAACGTGCTAATTTACTAAAGTCCTCCACATACTGGCCAACTGTCCGTCCTCCTTGGCGCAAGTTGCGAAACTCTCGCTTCTTCATGGCCATAGCTCCTGCTGAAACATGGTCAGTACGAAAAGCCTGCTGAAACTGGTCCCATGTGATAGTATCGATAGGGAAAGTGGCTGTGAAATTCTCCCACCATGATGCTGCGGGTCCTTCAAGCTGATGTGCGCCAAACTTCACCTTCTCCGCATTCGTGCATCCTGCTGTGGTCAACTCCCTAGCTGTCTTGCGGAGCCAATCATCTGCTACTATCGGCTCGGTGCTACTGGAAAACACCGGCGGATTCAGCCTAAGAAAACGGGCTAAGTGATCAACAGGTGGTGGTGGTGGTGGGTTGTTGTTGTTGTTGTTGTTCCCCTAGTTCTGATTCTGGACTAGTAACTGCATCAATGTGTTCTGCTGCTGGATCAAGTGAGTGAGCTTTGGTGGAAAGGTAAATCCGGGGTCACGTCTCGGAGGCATCTGAGGGTTTAGAAAAGATGAGATTTAAGAATAGAGGGGTTCTAAAGAGAAAACACTACCCATATGCACATGAGGCAAAAGCAAACAATTCACTTCATTCAATCAATCAAACAAGGGCATACAATCGATCTAACTATCACAAAAGTGCTTGGACTGCTATATTTACATGGTGGACTACTACTACTGTTGGGGTGGTCTACTAGAAATATTCTTCGGTTGCAGACTCCATGATATCTGCTCCAGCTTCATCAACATAGTCATCATCGCTGTCATCTGGATCTGAGTCGGTGTCGTCGATGATGATGTAGTCTTCCGGGGCGAATCTCCTTGGGTTCTTCATCTTCTTCTACTAGTGTAGGGTCTCCCATGAATATTCCAATCTTCTTGATCAGATCGTCATTCTTTTCCACTAATACTTCAATTTCTTCTTCAAAATCTTCACATGTAGCCTTGAGTTCTTCCTCCAGTTCCTTGATTCTTGTCTTTGCCTTCTCCAGGTCTATCATGTCGGCGCACATCTGGTTCTCCTGACGTCGAATGTGCTGGTTTAACTCCTGGATAAAAGCTACAATTGATCTATCCTTTCTGGTGTTGATCATCTCCCAGTGCTCATCTCGGTGCCCACAAATCTGGTAGATAGTATCCTTGAGATCATTGTGGTAGACTTCTCCAATGCGTCCAATGGCGATGTGAGCTGCCATGCTCTATCCTAGATTCCAAGTGGGTGCATCGAAAGAAAACTCTATGGTCTTAGTGACTGGCATGAACGTCCTTCCTGGAACTTGAACTTGAATCATCCAACGCTCTTCTTCAGGTAGAGTGGCGTTGTAGGTTCCGATGAAGCTTGGTACTCCTATGTTCAGGTATCTAGTGACTTCCTTCAAGTGACGCCCAAAGGGTGTATCTTCATCCAGTTGAGTGAACTTGTTCCTTGCATCCGCCATCCTAAAAGAGTAGAAAAGATGAGATGTCAGAAGAGAAGAGAGTGAGTAGTGATCTAGGTCTTTAGCTTAGTGGTCGTGTCCTACAGTCAGCGTGTGCTCTGATACCATCTTGTAGCGACCAGACCTCAAATCATCCAATCTCTGTGCTCTGGTGTCATCCCTGGATCAGTAATGCTGGCACCACACAGTACTTGAAGGATTTATAGCAGAGTAGCAATCACACACTTATTACATCGAGTGTCTCAAAAGAGAATTCATCACAATTAATATGGCTTAAGGCCATCTAATAATGATAACAGCGGAAGGCTTGGAAGATAAGTGAGTCCATCAACTCCAACGGCATCACTGAGTATAGAACCATGACCTAAAACCCCTTAATCGTCATCTGAAAAGTCTGCAACATTAACGTTGCAGCCCGAAAACGGGTCAGCACATGGAATATGTTGGCAATGTAACACATAGAGAGTAATGGAATGAAACAGCTATTCTATATGCATATTTGGCTGGTGGAAAGCTCTATGGTTACAGTTTTGCGTAAAGCCAATTTTTCCCTACTGCAAACGAATAAATTTGTTTAACTATCATGGTGGTTGTTAAACATTGAGAATGGTTGACAGCATTCTCAATCCCAATTAAACATCATCGTTAAACAAACCCAACAAAATTAATTTTAGAGTAACATGTTGAGATTCACATGATAATCCAGGTACTAGATACTCAAGATGTCATAATCGGGGACACAGCTAACCATGATTACTTTATACACTCTGCAGAGGTTTGCGCATTTTTCCCCACAAGACTCGATCTCCTCCGTTGGTTTTCTCGCACTGCATGGTGTTTGAGAAACGGATGATTGAGACATAGTCTTTCAGAAGCGCTAGCACCTTACGAATGGGTAGATAGTACCAACCTACATCCCCTACATCTGCTAGTCTACCACTGTAAGAGTTCGCATGACGTAGTCAACTATGCTAGAGCCCATAATAGCTTGTGGCTGCACACGGAAGTTTCTAGCATGAATAATCTCATGATCCCTTTGAGCCTGGGTGGCGGTCCAAAAGAAAACAGGCAATCCTGGAATACCCACGTGCCTCAATCCACCCAGATGTGTGTTTAAGTCGCCACCCTAAGTAAACCATTAATTAAGAAAGCTCACATATGTCATGGATACATTCACCCAATCCACGTCTACTAGCATAGCATAGCAATAATAAGCAAACGTAGAGTAATTCCCAAAGGTTTGATAATAAATAGGTAATAGGTTCTGCCTCAACTACTCCCCAAACCCACAATTTAATTAGATCCTAAATCATGCAAGGTGTGAGGATTGATCTAATGTAATAAAACTAGGTAGTAGGAGGTATGATCAAAGTGTTACTTGCCTTGTTGATGATCCGGGAAACCTAGCGATTCGAAGTAACAAGCGGCGCACTCCGGGTACACTATCGCAAACAAACAAACAAACACACAATAAGTACTCAACTAATGCACAGGTAAAACTCAAATAAGAGATCTAACCAGAAAGTTCAATTTAAGAACTCCGGTTGGCAAAAAGAATCAAATCGAACGAAGCAACGAAAGACAAACGGCAAAAGAAACAGGCTTCGTTTACTATTCTGGATCTAAAGCAATTTTTACAGAAGCAAAAACTTGTTTAAGTTGTTTAAACGGAAAGAGGGTTTCGAGACGAAACTCCAGGCGCTTGAATCGCCTGATTCCGATAAACGAGCGAAAAGATATACTAAAACGAAAATCGGATCAGAAATCGCGATCAGAAAAATCGTGGATTTAATTCGACAAAAAGAAAAACGACGAACGTTCGTTAAAACGAACGAACGGACGAACACTCACTATTTAAATAAACTGGAAAAGCGATCTATTTAAAAAAACTGAAACTAAAAAAACGAACAAAACCGTCGGAAAACCGAACGTTTTTTCTAAAAAAAACGGCGGCGGGATCGATGTAAACCTCGGGCGGCGGGTCCGGCGGCGGGCGACAGCGGCGGCGGCGGGTCCGGCGCCGGGCGGTGGCAGCGGGCGGCGGCGGCGCGGGGCGGCGGCGAAGGCGGCGGCGGCGCGGGGCTAAGGTGGCGCGGGGCAGCTAGGGTTTGGGGGTGGGCTTCCGGCTGGGCCTCCCTGGCTTTTAAAGCCGGACGGGCCTTAGTGTTCGGGTCGGACACGGCCCGTAGGTCGGTTGCGCGTTTTTTTATAAATAGTTATGCTCAGAAAAAAACAAAAGGACTACTAAACGGACTCCAAAAATCCCGAAATAAATTTTCCCCGGCTTCTGAAATCAAGCCGCACAGGATGAACATTTATTTGGGGGCTAAATGCAATTTTGAAAAACGCACATTTTTTCCTAAATTCAAATAAAATAGCAAATGAAACCAAATAAAATCTTATTTGATTTTTTATTAAATCCTCAATATTTCTTTATTTTGGGAAAGTCATTTTATTCCCTCTCTCATAATTTTTACAATAGAAATAATTGAAGATAAAATAAATAAAATCAAATTATCCTATTTTCAAAATTTGAGACAACTCAAATATGAAAATAATGAAATCCCCAACTCTCTCCGAGGGTCCTTGAGTTGCGTGAAATTTCTAGGATCAACCAAAATGCAATAATTATGATATGCAATGATGATCTAGTGTATAACATTCCAAATTGAAAATTTGGGATGTTACATCGGAATGGGATGAGATTTGGCGTGCGGTGTTGTTATGTTATCAGTAGACCGCCTGCCAAGTTTCATCGCGTTCGGAGTTTGTTTGATGCCCCAACGGATAACTATAGCGGTAGTATAGCCGGTGTGATGTCGGACGTTTTCGGTCTCCGGAAACAGTCGTCGGGTCTCTCTCTCTCTCTCTCTCTCTCTCTCTCTCTCTCTTCACTCCTCTCAACCCGAGGCCTTCTGCACAGCCCACCTAGTCCATCTACTTATCCCCTTCGCTCCGGACCGTAGGATCGAGATCCGATGCCCGAAAATGGAAGAAAACCCCTCCTAATCCCCCCTAACCCTAAACATGCCCTATATAACACCCCCTCCCTTCCATTTTTGGCAGCAGACAACTCCTTCCTTAAAAATCAGTGCCGCCGCCCTCGTTTTCCGCACCGGCCAAACCCTCCCGCCGCCACTTGTCGTCGTCCCACGGGCCAGCGCCGCCGTCCCCGCTGCCCCGGACCTATGGGAGCACGCCACATCGCCCCCCTTGACTTCCCCGCCGCCGAGGCCCGCCCGGCCTATGTTCGGCCTGCGCCGAGACGAAGCGGGCCCGAATCTCGCCGCCGCCTGGATCTCCCCGCTTCCCCGGTGCCTCGCTCGATCCAGATCGGGGGCAGCCCGATCCCGAGCATCTCGCGCCGCTCGACCATCTTCTCCCCGCCATCGCCTCCGGCGACCAGGCCTCTGGATCCGCCGCCGCCAATCCCAGGTTGCGCCTTCTTGTCTCCGCCTTTTCTCCCGTGCTCTCCCTCTGCTCTAAGTGCCGCCCCCATTTTTTTGCAGGATCCAACGTCAAGGTCATCACCGGCCTCCTCGGCCTCGTCCGTCGCCAGATCTGAGCTCTCCACGCTTGGATCTACTCATTCCTGGCCTTCCCCGCCTTGCCCCATCGTCATCCCTGCCGGATCTCCTTCGTCTTTGCCGCCGTCCCGTCGTGAGCTGCCACCGACCTCGCCCGGCCTCCTGCTCGGGGCAGACGACCGAGTCGCTGCCTCCCTGGGCCGGCCTCGCGCCTAGGCCCAATGGTGCCCTAGGCTAGCAGCCCAGCTCCTCCTGAGCCGACCCATTTCCACGTCGCCCTGCTGCCTGGGCCTCTCCAGCCGCAGCGCCCTAAGGCCCAGCGCTCCTCTACCGGCCTGCTACCTCCTCCACCGCCCGGGCCAAGGCCCATGGTGAGCCTCCAGCGCCCTGCTCCTGTTGGCCAAGCCAGATTCGGCCTAGTAGACATTTTTTCCAGCATCTGCGAATTTGTGTATTTATCCAGAGAGAGCAGTTTTCAGAAAACCCCTTAATGTTCATGCATATAATACCTTCAAAACCGTGCATCGGATTAAAATAATTTATATATGTAACTTGACTAGATTTTCATCTAGTTTCACAATATCCAACTTTCATCCATGTTTAAAATGTTTAAAATGCTGTTTGGTTAAATTTGCTCATATGTCATGTTAAAATGCTTTATTTCATAACTAAATAACCGTAGCTCCAAACCTAATAAAATTTATTTGTAAATGGGGTAGAAAAATGCCTAGTTTAACTTGGTGTACTCACTTTGCATGTTTAAAACCTAAAATTGCGTTTAGGGCAGAACAGTACCAAACCTTAAAAATATGCATATGGGGTTTTACCGGAATTGTTGTTCGTTGTTTCCGGCCTCATTTAAACTTGCCTAGATAGGTAGTTTTGTTGTGCTTCACCCTCTTGCCATGGTTAACAACATTTACTATTGTTGGATACATAAACGAGATTGAACTAAATAACTAGAACGTGGTGTTCCGTCAATATGCAACGGAGTTGCATGTTGAGCTCCACTTAATTTGTAGGATTGTTTGTGCACTTTGCCATGCCATGCATATTTAAACCGGACATGCATCATACTTGATTGTGCATCATGACATGATTATGTGATGGTTGTTTACTATGTTGCTTGCTCTTTTCCAGTGTTGCTTCTTCGGGTTGGTTCCGGTAATGTCGCGTTTGTGAGGAACCGTTCGACTACGTCCGTTTGTCTTCTTCATGGACTCGTTCTTCTTCCTTGCGGGGTTCCAGGCAAGATGACCATACCCTCGAAATCACTTCTATCTTTGCTTGCTAGTTGCTCACTCTATTGTTATGCCTATGTTGCGATACCTACCACATGCTTTATCATGCCTCCCATATTGTTGAGCCAAGCCTCTAACCCACCTTGTCCTAGCAAACCGTTGTTTGGCTATGTTACCGCTTTGCTCAGCCCCTCTTATAGCGTTGTTAGTTGCAGGTGAAGATTGGAGTTTGTTCCTTGTTGGAACATGGATACTTTTGTTGGGTTATCACAATATCTCTTATTTAATTAATGCATCTATATACTTGGTAAAGGATGGAAGGCTCGGCCTTATGCCTGGTGTTTTGTTCCACTCTTGCCACCCTAGTTTCCGTCATATTGGTGTTATGTTCCTGGATTTTGCGTTCCTTACGCGGTTGGGTTATAATGGGAACCCCTTGACAGTTCGCCTTGAATAAAACTCCTCCAGCAATGCCCAACATTGGTTTTACCATTCGCCACCTAGCCTTTTCTTTCCCTTGGGTTCTGCAGACTCAAGGGTCATCATTATTTTAAACCCCCCCCCCCCCCCCGGGGCCAGTGCTCCTCTGAGTGTTGGTCCAAACTAGAGCCCCTTGCAGCGCCACCTCAAGGAAACTCGAGGGCTGGTTTTAGTTGTACAGATTGCTTATCCGAGTGTGCCCTGAGAACGAGATATGTGCAGCTCCTATCGGGATTTGTCGGCACATTCTGGCGGTGTTGCTGGACTTGTTTTTACCATTGTCGAGGATATCTTGTAACCTGGATGCCGAGTCTGATCGAAATGTCTTGGGAGAAGGAATATCCTTCGTTGACCGTGAGAGCTTGTGATGGGCTAAGTTGGGACACCCCTGCAGGGATTGAACTTTCGGAAGCCGTGCACGCAGTTATGGGCAGATGGGAATTTGTTAATGTCTGGTTGTAGAAAACCTGAAGTTGATCTTAATTAAAATACATCAACCGCGTGTGTAACCGTGATGGTCTCTTCTCGGCGGAGTCCGGGAAGTGAACACGGTGTTGGAGTAATGCTTGACGTAGGTTGTTCTAGGATCACTTCTTGATCATAGTTGTTCGACCGTGCTTTTGCCTTCACTTCTCGCTATCATTTGCGTATGTTAGCCACCATATATGCTAGTCGCTTGCTGCAGCTCCACCTCATACCTTTTACCTTACCCATAAGCTTAAATAGGCTTGATCGCGAGGGTGTGAGATCGCTGAGTCCCCGTGACTCACAGATACTTCCAAAACCAGCTTGCAGGTGCCGATGAAACCGTGCAGGTGACGCAACCGAGCTCAAGGAGGAGCTCGATGAAGATCTTGTCCTTCGTGTTCTTCCGTTTCCAGTTGTTCAGTAGTGGAGCCCAGTCGGGACGATCGTTGATCTGTGTAGCATTTGGGGTAGTCTTCTTTTATTTTGGTTCCGTAGTCAGACCTTGATTGTATCTGGTTGATGTAATGCTCTATTCATGTATTTGTTTGAAGTGGCGATTGTAAGCCAACTATATATTTTCCCTTATTGTATTACATGGGTTGTTTGCGAAGATTACCTCACTTGCGACATTGCTTTCAATGCGGTTATGCCTCTAAGTTGTGCTTCGACACGTGGGAGATATAGCCGCATCGAGGGCATTAAAAGTTGGTATCAGAGCCTTCCCCAACCTTAGGAGCCCCCTGCTTGATCAAATCGCTGGCGTTATTGAGTCTAGAAATGTTTTGAGTCATTTAGGATTATATATTAGAGAGTTAGGAATTCTTTTTACTCCCCAGTCCCTTCGTCGCTCTGGTGAGACATCCTGACGTAGAGTTTTGACTCTTCTCTTCTCAAATTTCACTAAAAAAAATTAGGATCACGCGGGTATCTTGGAATCGTTCCGATGGTTTTGTGACGAGAACATTGTTCTTGGTGCCTCCTGTCATTTAGGGGTTGTGGCAGTGTCCCGGGGAGTTGAGCTCCAGGTGTTGTCATCACAATTTTATCATTGCAGTTCTGGAATACCTGAGTTTAGTTTCACCGACATCGAAAATCTCTTTTATGCAGTTGTTGGTGACATAACCTCGACGCCACCTAGTACTGGGGCGGGAGTTCGGGAGTATTGCCATAACTTGTATAACGGATGCTTTTCGAAGGTTGAGGTAGGTTATGTATTGAAGGATGGATACAGCTGGATGTAGGATTAGCTAGTTTTGGGTGAGATATTATGCTTCCCCTGTATCCCCAACACCTGATTGCATAACTGGAAAATTTCGGGAGTTTATAAGTGGGAATTCAAGTAGCTCTTAGGATATCTTTCCGACAGATGTATGATATGAAATTGGGGTTCGACGTCTAGTGGTCCGCCTATCCACGGTTGGTTTTATAGTGGTCTCATTGTGTCTTAAAGAGTCCTTGGCTATGCCGACTCGGGGACGCTTCGTATGTCATGTGCACTGCCTTGTACATGATGGTGCTGTACGATCGAGCCCGTGTAGGCCCCACCACAAAAACTTCGGACGAAATCTCTATCATATGTTTGTTCTGGCTTATTCTACAAGCCAATCCTTGTTTTTGTTTTGATTGTGGTATTCGAGTTGCTTCAAAGTCAAATGTTGATTCCATACCTTTCCTAAGCGGTGTTCTCATACTACGATGCGAATAGTAATCCGTCTCGATCATCGAGTCTGTCATGTCAATCCTTTTCACCGGTGTGTTTCTCTTCAAGTGAATTCGATCACTTCAACATTCGCAAGATCATTTCTCAGTTCTCCTCAACGGTGTTTGCTTCATCCATTCCAAGTTGTCTTTGTTTTCCCACCCACCCACCCTTTTTCTTTGAGGACTCAGATTTCTTAATCAAGTATCCATTTTATTCTTGTGAAGTCTCTTCATTCTTTTCTTTCAATGTTCTTATCCGGTGATTCTCATGAAGATTCTAATGGAGCTTCAAGTTCGTCCTTCTTCATTCTTTTCTTCTACGGTGGGTTCAATTCAAGCTTTCGGTGTTAATCATATTCTTTTCCGTATTTCTAATGCTTTTCTTATGCCGGTGCACCTCATAATAATTCATTTCTCGCTATTCAATTGCTCCGGAGTGCTGAAGATATCTCGAAGATTCGTGTTTCCACTCTGCATTCATTCAAGCTCTTTCGAGGATGTTATCTCATTCAAGCCGTTTATTTCAACCGGTGCTATCTCCTTTTCAAGTAATTGTCCTACGGTGTTTCTTTTGAGTGGGCCCTAACCCACAGGTCTTTTCCCAGGATCTTACCTGACTCTTCTTATTTTCCCGGAGCTTTTCAAATTCATTTCAAAGTGTGACGTAAGAATGAATTTTCATCAGTCAGATGTATTTCTCCAAGATCTTTCAAATTCTTTTCATCATTGGCTCTACCTCTTCGCTTTTGATTCTTCCAGAGTGCCTAAACGATTCATGGTGGTGTTTCTCGTCGTCTTTCTAGGATTTTGAAGACCGAAGAAGAGTTTTTCCTCCATATCTTGCTCCATTCTCTTCAAGATTCATGGTGCTAGCTTGTTGCCATCCTCTCATATTTGTTTTCGATTGTGAGAATCCTTTTCACCCATCAGGAGCTATTCAAGATTCTTTTCAGTTTGATTCTCCGAAGGCCATCATTTCGGGATTATTCATTCTCAGCTTTCAGCTCTCGTTATCTAAATCTTACCGGTGCATCATTCAAGCTTTCTATAATCAGCTCGTGATCTTGGCGTTCACTTGTATCTAAACTCTCTAATGTATGTCCGTTCTTTTGCTAATTCTTACTGGTGATTCATCCTTTTACTTCATTCGTTGTTCAATTCTTACGGTGGCTCTTCCAGGATTCTCATCCGCTGTTATCATATCACTTTATTCGTTGTTTCAACCCTTCTGGTGGATCGTTGGAGACCTTCCCAAGTTGCGCAATATCTCTCTTAATCCTTTCTACGAGAATAAGTAATATGCCAAATCCATTGTTTGTCATCAATGTAATTGGTGAAGGATAAGCATAATGTAATTCTTATTCGTGTTTCATCGAGTAAATTCAATTCCTGCTTTCCGGAGTGGTTCATCATATCACATTCTCGGTTCGAGATGTTTTCATCTTTTCTTTTCCGGAGTTTCAAGTTTTTCCGCATTATCTTGTCGCAAAGCTCCATTTAATCATTGCAAGGCTTCACCTTGTGTTTTTCAACCTCTCCTTCCTTCCGTTTGATCACCCTTTTGTTATCGGAGTTCTTCATGGAGGCTCTACAGGATGGTTCATCAAGGATTTAATTCCTTATCGAAGTGTTCATTGAGATTCTTTTCAGAGGAGCTCAAGCATTCTGCATCTTGCAATGCGGAGTGCAATTGTTCTTCCTTACCTTTGAGGTGGTAATATATCATTTTTCATTCACAAGAATGAGATATTTTAAATCCATCAATCTCGTCATTGGAGTTATCTTGGTATAAATTTCACCTAAAGCCTTTCATGGGAGATGTTGCTCTTTGTGGTGATTATCTATGATCCAAGTCTTATCCTTATCACCTCGGTGGAAGAAGATTTTTATCTTTTTCTAGCTCACAATCAAATCTTTTCCGTTAGTGGCAGTATTTCACCTCTTAATGTTGAGATGTCTTCTATAAGTCCATATCAAGCTTATCCTTTTCGTTGTTGTTAACCCAACAACTCCGTTCTAGCATATGTTGTAAGCGTGCTCTCCCAAGATCTTGTTTTCTCATTCGTTCATTCCATTCCTTTCTCTCATTTCTTCCGGAGGCATTGTGATGATGCTCTCTTCGACCCATCATCTTGTTTGTCAAGATCTTGTTCAATTCCTTCCATTTACAGTCCAAGTGTTGTCCAAATTATATCAGTCTTATTCCTTCCCTATCTTGTTTAACTGGAGTGTTGTGTCTATCATTCCTCTTCTAACCGGAGTCTCATCCAAGTGCTTTCATATCACAAAGCTCATATTCTTTACCTTCCATTCCCAACCGGAGTGCTGCCTGAATTTGTTCTTCCTTGCTCCTCTATTCTAACGAAGTGTTTTCAACCTTGTTCTTCTCCATTGCATTCTTCCTTTCAATTTGTTCAACTTTTCAAGGTTCATTAGTTTCACTCGTTTTTCAAAGAAGCAACTTAGTTTTACCTCCTCTCTTTCTCTTTCGTTTTCCCTCTGGTGCCATCCTAGGATCTTGGGTCGAGATCCTCTCGTAGTGGTGGAGTGTTGTAACGCCCCGAGACCGTTGCGCCAGGTGTCTTCCAGTTATTCGCTGTTGTTGCCATGTCATTCGCTTGCGTGTTGCATCTTGCCATGTCATCATCCGCATTGCATCATCATATTTTCAAAACTTGCGTCAGTCCCGGTCTCCTCGTTCTCTCCGTTGTCCATTCTGAGCCCAAACACACCTGCACGCGCCCGCGGCACGTCCGAAATATTATTTTTTAAGTGGCCAGAAAATGTTCTCGGAATGGGATGAGATTTTGCGTGCGGTGTTGTTATGTTGTCAGTAGACCGCCTGCCAAGTTTCATCGCGTTCAGAGTTTGTTTGATGCCCCAACGGATAACTATAGCGGCACTATAGCCGGTCTGACGTCGGACGTTTTCGGTCTCCGGAAACAGTCGCCGGGTCTCTCTCTCTCTCTCTCTCTCTCTCTCTCTCTCTCTCTCTCTCTCTCTCTTTTCACTCCTCTCAGCCCAAGGCCTTCTGCACAGCCCGCCTAGTCCATCTACTTATCCCCTCCGCTCCGGACCGTCGGATCGAGATCCAATGCCCGAAAACGGAAGAAAACCCCTCCTAATCCCCCTAACCCTAAACCTGCCCTATATAACACCCCCTTCCTTCCATTTTTGGCAGCAGACAACTCCTTCCTTAAAAATCAGCGCCGTCGCCCTCGTTTTCCGCACCGGCCAAACCCCCCCGCCGCCACTTGTTGTCGTCCCATGGGCTAGCGTCGTCGTCCCCGCTGCCCCGGGCCTATGGGAGCATGCCACATCACCCCCCTTGACTTCCCCGCCGCCGAGGCCTGCCCGGCCCATGTTCGCCCGCGCCGAGACGAAGCGGGCCCGAATCTCGCCGCCGCCTGGATCTCCCCGCTTCCCCGGTGCCTTGCTCGATCCGGATCGGGGGCAACCCGATCCCGAGCATCTCGCGCCGCCCGACCATCTTCTCCCTGCCACCGCCTCCAGCGACCAGGCCTCTGGATCCGCCGCCGCCAACCCCAGGTCACGCCTTCTTGTCTCCTCCTTTTCTTCCGTGCTCTCCCTCTGCTCTAAGTGCCGCCCCCATTTTTTTGAAGGATCCAATGTCGAGGTCATCGCCGGCCTCCTCGGCCTCGTCCGTCGCCAGGTCCGAGCTCTCCACGCCCGGATCTACTCATTCCTGGCCTTCCCTGCCTTGGCCCATCGTCATCCCTGCCGGATCTCCTTCGCCGGTGCCGCCGTCCCGTCATGAGCCGCCACCGACCTCGCCCGGCTTCCTGCTCGGGGGAGACGACCGAGTCGCTGCCTCCCTGGGCTGGCCTCGCGCCTAGGCCCAATGGTGCCCTAGGCCAGCAGCCCAGCTCCTCCTGAGCCGGCCCATTTCCACGTCGCCCTGCTGCCTGGGCCTCTCCAGCCGCAGCGCCCTAAGGCCCAGCGCTCCTCTACCGGCCTGCTACCTCCTCCACCGACCAGGCCAAGGCCCATGGTGAGCCTCCAGCGCCCTGCTCCTATTGGCCAAGCCAGATTCGGCCTAGTAGACATTTTTTTCCAGCATCTGCGAATTTGTGTATTTTTTCAGAGAGAGCAGTTTTTCAGAAAACCCCTTAATGTTCATGCATATAATAAATTCAAAACCGTGCATCGGATTAAAATAATTTATATATGTAACTTGACTAGATTTTCATCTAGTTTCACAATATCCAACTTTCATCCATGTTCAAAATATTTAAAATGTTGTTTGGTTAAATTTGCTCCTATGTCATGTTAAAATGCTTTATTTCATAACTAAATAACCGTAGCTCCAAACCTAATAAACTTTATATGTAAATGGGGTAGAAAAATGCCTAGTTTAACATGGTGTACTCACTTTGCATGTTTAACAACCCTAAAATTATGTTTAGGGCAGAACAGTACCAAACCTTAAAAATATGCATATGGGGTTTTACCGGAATTGTTGTTCGTTGTTTCCGGTCTCATTTAAACTTGCCTAGATAGGTAGTTTTGTTGTGCTTCACCCTCTTGCCATGTTTAACAACATTTAATATTGTTGGATACATAAACGAGATTGAACTAAATAACTGGAATGTGTTGTTCCGTCAATATGCAACGGAGTTGCATGTTGAGCTCCACTTAATTTGTAGGATTGTTTGTGCACTTTGCCATGCCATGCATATTTAAACCGGACATGCATCATACTTGATTGTGCATCATGACATGATTATGTGATGGTTGTTTACTATGTTGTTTGCTCTTTTCTGGTGTTGCTTCTTCGGGTTGGTTCGGGTAACGTCGCGTTTGTGAGGAACCGTTCGACTACGTCCGTTTGTCTTCTTCATGGACTCGTTCTTCTTCCTTGCGGGACTCCAGGCAAGATGACCATACCCTCGAAATCACTTCTATCTTTGCTTGCTAGTTGCTCGCTCTATTGCTATGCCTATGCTGTGATACCTACCACATGCTTTATCATGCCTCCCATATTGTTGAGCTAAGCCTCTAACCCACCTTGTCCTAGCAAACCGTTGTTTGGCTATCACTACAAGAAATATGTCAACTTATGACCTTCTGTCAGTGACCCTCAAAGAATTGGTCATAAATTTATGACCATTTTAGACCAATTGGTCAAAAGCTGTCTGGGGGGCTCCAAACCCTAAACCATTGCGACCATTTTGGTCAGAAAGCTCATAATTTCTTTACACGAAATGGTCATAAAGCAAACAGCGCTAGTCCGCTGCCTTATTTCTGGTTGTTAACGACCAATATAGATGGTCATAGCCTTGTAAATTGTGGTGGGTTGCGATGACTAGGCGTCATCTCATCAGTTTTGCCTATGTGTCATGTCCATGTGGCAGTTTTTGCCCTAGGTTGTGAAGCAACCTATATTTCTGTCATTCTCAAAATTCCTAAAAAAATCTCATAAATTCTTTGGGTCATATCTTCGTCAAATATGTAAAACCCTTCCTTTCCTAGTTCAAAAATAATTCAAAAATATTCATTTTCCTATTCTCTTCAGAACAACAGTTTGTGAAGGAAGTACCACTTTGGCATGTCCAAATAGTATCCATTTTCTATAGTGCCTTCCTATGCCCAAATAACCATCCTCCACCAAATGCTAGCTCAATACATTCATTATTTTGAGCCGAGCTTCAACATTCGTAGTTATGTCCAGTGTGGTAGTTTGCAAAGCAAGTACCACCTAGGCTCCTCCTTTTGAGCTGAAAATTTGTGAACACGGTCTTCTTAGTAACTGATCATCCTCAGCCAAAACTCACGCCCATTAGCCATGTACATTTCCCGTACCGCTAATCAAACACTTGGCTGCTAATTCATGTTTGAGCATCGATCGGTCTCCTCGTGAGAATCTTATGTTGTAATTTTCTTCCTAGCACCAACCTGGGGAGTGCCCAACCCACTAGACATGCCTAGGCCGCGCAAAACAAATGGCAACGTCACGGTCGCGCGGTGACCACGCGGCGGGCATGCGAGTTTACGCGCTCTAGAGTTGGGGCCCTCGGCCGCCGCCCAAACCTCGACGTATCGCCACCAAACCATGTATTTATGATTAAATAGGTCCTTATGTAACTATAAATGATTTTTGGAAAAAAAAATAGCAAACTATGAGGCAGCTGCAGTTCAAATTTGACCCGCTTCCAACTGGATCGGCGGAAATTTGTCTTTTTCACGAGAGGTGGATCAAAAAAATTACACCCAACCATTTTGTCAATTGTGCATTAAATATGGCCTAGTATTTTATAAAAATGATTTGGTCCAATTTTGCAACAATTATTTGGTAGTTCCTTCACAAAAAAACCTCCTTTCGGGCACTCGAAAAATGGAAAATGATTTTTTCGTCCAACGAAAATGAAAAGTTCCTTAGACAACATTGTTTTCCATTCCAATATGCACTCTTGTGCACAATATGAGATCATTTGAACAAACTATGCCATGAATGTGGCCATAAGATTGATCATTTGGCTTGAAAGCCATTGATCTCCACACATGATAGCTCGTTTCTGAGAACACTTTTTTAAAATAATTTCCGTATTACAAGTTTGTTATTTTTCCTAGGAACTTGGCCACATATGATGACACAATGTGAATGTTCCCAATTTTTTGATTTTTTTTGAATTTTTTATGCCCGTTTCAAAATGCGGTCAAAACGGCGGGAATGACCGTTCCTAGCTAGTGGTTGAATCTTGGAATTTTGTTGGTGTTTCTCTGATTAAAAAGATACTTATGTACCTAGAAATGATTTTTGGAAAAAATAAATAGCAAACTATGAGGCAGCTGCAGTTCAAATTTGACCCGCTTCCAACTGAATCGGCGGAAATTTGTCTTTTTCACGAGAGGTGGATCAAAACTTTTTACACCCAACAATTTTCTCAATTGTGCATTAAATATGTCCTAGTATTTTATAAAATTGATTTGGTCCAATTTTGCAACAATTATTTGGGAGGTCCTTCACAAAAAAACCTCCTTTTGGGCACTCGAAAAATGGAAAATGGTTTTTTCGTCCAACGAAAATGAAAACTTCCTTAGGCAACATTGTTTGCCATTCCAATATGCACTCTTGTGCACAATATGAGATCATTTGAACAAACTATGCCATGAATGTGGCCATAAGATTGATCATTTGGCTTGAAAGCCATTGATCTCCACACGTGATAGCTCGTTTCTGAGAACACTTTTTTAAAATAATTGCCGTATTACAAGTTTGTTATGTTTCCTAGGAACTTGGCCACATATGATGACACAATGCGAAGGTTTCCCAATTTTTTGATTTGTTTTGAATTTTTTATGCCCGTTCCAAAATGCGGTCAAAACGGCGGGAATGACCGTTCCTAGCTAGTGGTTGAATCTTGGAATTTTGTTGGTGTTTCTCTGATTAAAAAGATACTTAGGTACCTAGAAATGATTTTTGAAAAAAATAAATAGCAAACTATGAGGCAGCTGCAGTTCAAATTTGACCCGCTTCCAACTGAATCGGCGGAAATTTGTCTTTTTCACGAGAGGTGGATCAAAACTTTTTACACCCAACAATTTTCTCAATTGTGCATTAAATATGTCCCAGTATTTTATAAAATTGATTTGGTCCAATTTTGCAACCATTATTTGGGAGGTCCTTCACAAAAAACCTCCTTTTAGGCACTCGAAAAATGGAAAATGGTTTTTTCGTCCAAAGAAAATGAAAACTTCCTTAGGCAACATTGTTTGCCATTCCAATATGCACCCTTGTGCACAATATGAGATCATTTGAACAAACTATGCCATGAATGTGGCCATAAGATTGATCATTTGGCTTGAAAGCCATTGATCTCCACACGTGATAGCTCGTTTTTTAGAACACTTTTTAAAAATAATTGCCATATTACAAGTTTGTTATTTTTCCAAGGAACTTGGCCACATATAATGACACCATGCGAAGGTTTCCCAATTTTTTGTTTTTTTTGAATTTTTTATGCCCGTTTCAAAATGCGGTCAAAACGGCGGGAATGACCGTTCCTAGCTAGTGGTTGAATCTTGGAATTTTTTTGGTGTTTCTCTGATTAAATAGATACTTATGTACCCAGAAATGATTTTTGGAAAAAATAAATAGCAAACTATGAGGCAGCTGCAATTCAAATTTGACCCGCTTCCAGCTGAATCGGCGGAAATTTGTCTTTTTCACGAGAGGTGGATCAAAACTTTTTACACCCAACTATTTGGTCAATTGTGCATTAGATATGTCCTAGTATTTTGAAAAATTGATTTGGTCCAATTTTGCAACAAATATATTATAGGTCCTTCACAAAAAAACTTATTTTGGGCACTCGAGAAATGGAAAAAAAATTGTCGTTCAAAGAAAATGAAAACTCCCTTTGTCAATATTGTATGCAAATCCACGATGTAAACTTGTGCAAAATATGATATCATTTGAACACATATTTGATAGGACTTTCACAAAAAAATCATTCTGAGCACTGAAAAATGGAATGAAAATTTTATCTTGAATTGATCACGACCAATTTATATGGTCATAAGGTCATCAAATGGTTTGCTGCGTTCTGATTGGTCCATGGGCATATCACACGGATCACGCATCAACCACCGTCGGATGCTTCCGCATCCAACGGCAGCCCTCACCCTTCACCCAACCACAACCCAACTACCCAAACCCTAACTCAGATCCTCTCCCCTCTCCCCCGATCCACTCCCGCCGCCGCCTCTCCCCTCTCCCCCGATCCACTCCCGCCGCCTCTCCCCTCTCCCCAGACTGAGAGAGAGGCACCGCCGCAGTGGAGAGAGGGGCGCCGCCATGTCTGGCTTGCTCGCAAGCGCGTGCGTGCGCCGCATCCACCTACCCAAACCCTACCCAGATCCCATCAATCCCCTCCTCCCATCGCACCCCTCCTCCTCCCATCTCCTCGCCGCCGCCATCGACGGCGCTCCCCTCGATCCCTGCCACCGCCGTCTCCCTCCCTTAGATTGAGCTCCCCCTCCCCTCTCCCTCCCACCTCTCGAAGCTCCCGCGTTCCACCGCCGCGCACCGTTCTCCTCTGCAGCTTCTGCGGCGACGCAGCCGCCGCTGACTACTCTCGTTCCTCCTTCCTCCAGCACTAATCTCCAACCTCACCTCTCGCTTCGCCGTCCCGCGCTCGCCGGGGCCCTGTAGTGCCGCTCAGTCCCTCACGCTCGGGCCCAACGAGGTCGCGCACGCACTCACCAGCACACCCATCTTCACCGTCTGCAACTCCAGCAACGCGTTCGTCCTCGTCTCCGACCCCGCACTGGTCTCCGCTCCATCGGTCTCCTCTGCTTCCGCTCCAAGGACGCTGACGCCCTCCTCTTCGTTCGAGGTCGCCGGAACCACGACGGTCGGCGCGCCCGTGCGTGAGGAGACGATGAGGACCCCGACAAGCCATGCAGGGCCAGCAAGAAGGCCGCCGCCCCAGCACCAGCAGCAGCAGTACCCCCAAGGTATCGCGCACGCGCGCGCCCCGATCCCACCCCCTCCCGATTTGTGAACCCGATCTGACTAATGTGTCGCTGCAATGTTCCGTCAGGGACGAGACCACTGGCGCACACCAGGATCTCCGCCGCTGCACCTTGGTAACGATTGCGTGAGAAAGCACCGCAGGTGGGCGGCTGCATCTGAGGCTGAAGAATCAGGTGCTGGATTGTAGTTCAGAGCCCTTCCCACCAGTCTTCGTTTTGCCTCTTTGCTCAAAAGTGTTAAATGCTAATCATTGGCTTGCCGGGATAGACGCACTGCTCGCCCAAACCAATTATCATCTTCTACCTCCTAGTAGTAGTACAAAAATTATAAGGAAATTCACTACAATGTTGTCAGAATGTAAATTTAGTGCCTGGTTCAGTTTGGAGCATGTTAATTTAGATGATCACATGTTTATACAGAGTAAATATCACCATTTGTCATGAAATGTTGCTACAGAGTGAAGATGTAGAACTTCTATTTGTTCAGGAAGCTGCTTTATTATATCAAATGCATCAGATACTTATGATTTCTTTTATGATCTTGTGGCTGGTCTAGAGCAAAAACAGAGTTGCATATGATTTCTAGGTACTAGTAGTCTAATTGTATTCGAGATGCGATACACTGAAGGTTAATTATACATATGCACACAGCAAGTATACAATATTGTACTATACATTTCACATGTGTCCTATCTTAGAAGCTCCACAATATTCATGTGTATACAATAATTTATCGAATGAGGCACTATGATTCTGAATTTTTAGATTGTTAGCTCTGGCTTCATAAGTAAACTTATGTGAATATACTTTGCAGAATCATTGTATAGCCTCTTTGTTTATGTGGAGTTCTTATTCATTTGATTTCGTCCTCCTGGCAGGCACCTTTTGTACATTGAGCAACAATGGCAAATTCGAGTGGATGATGGAAGGCCTTAGTTTGGGGCCAAGAAAAGGCATGGACGAGGCCATTTCTGCAAGGTCTTTCTCGATCAGTTGAAATATTTGGTTTTCCACGACTTAGACTATTGGGGCAGACTTATCAAGTCGTTGCTCTTTATGTTATGTTATACCACCTGCATATGCATGCTCTAGCTTCTAGGTAGTAGAAGAATTGACATGTGGGATGCAAGTCCAAGCTTGATACTGTAAATGTTACTCCCACCTATCAAGTTGGACTACTCGGGTGTCAAGTTGGTGTTGTACTGTAGTCTGTAGTATGAACCTGCATATGCACCTACATGTGTAGTCAGTAACTAGTACTACTGCTTGAACTCAAAATTTCTTTTACAATGAATAAAAAGATGAGCATTTCTCCATCCAATGTCTGCAGTAGTTGCTGCTGTGTAATCATCGGCTGGACCTATGTATTTCATCAAAATTTGCAATGATGTTTGTTGCCTAAGTAACTAGAGAATTATAGAGGCCTGAGATTCTTATTTTGTTGTAGTTGTACATGTAGCATTGTTCTTGGTACTATGACCTAAAGCAATTAGTCGGCCAATTGTAGTCTTGGCATACTCTGTTGCTCTCCTAGTTGTTAACCTATGTGTAGTAGTACGTAGGAATAGAGGTATGCTAAATCTGGCATTTTCAAGTATGTTGTGTTGCTGTGACTGCTCTTTAATAATTTTAACTCTTCTAGCCTTTTCAAGTATGCACAGTGTATTAGTGTATCATCATCTGTGTTATACGTTTCCGCCATGGAATCAACGAAATGTTCCTGCAATAAGATGTATTTATTTAGACGAAGTATCCGCTTTCCCTGACATAATATGTTCATGTTCACGACAGGCCGCCTGCAAATTGCTGGATGCAACATCAATGTAGCTATGATCCGCGCATGACCCAACCTTGAGGAGAGCACCTCTGTGAGCTAGGATCTCCGGATGGTAATGTTCTCCGGTCTCAATCTGTCCTTACCTAGCACAGATTCCCGATTTACTGCTTATCTGCGTGCCAAATCCATGCCTGGGACCGACCAAACGCTCTGATTTGAGTTGGCCATGTTGGTCATGTTTGTTGATATTCTACAAGTATATGTGAACTAATTAGCTAGCAATTTGGACCAGTGGATGGAGTCTGGTACATGTAAACGGTTTGGCATTGTCATTCTGGGCATATTATCTAACTTTAGCCTGCAAGATCATTGAGAAGATCTAAATTGTTTACCAATTTGGATAGGTAGGTGGGGTCTGGTACATGTAGGTGATTCGTGAACACACAACCAGGATGATTCCTATCCTACCTATGTTGTGCTTATTGCTTCCAAGCTAGTGATGGCGGTCGCAGGTGCAGTACCTGCTGGTTGTTACTATCGCTGGCAGTTAGTGTTCAACATGTATCGCTTTAGCACCAAGCGACTAAACAATGTTTTGGTAAAGCTTTCAGAAATCATCTTGCAGTGTTGAATCAGTACACATCTTTTACCTTCAATTTGGTAGTATGAAAAACACATTAGTAAATCAGAGTAACTTTGACATATTTTCTCTATTAACTTGCACTGGATTGGTACCTGTGATTGCCTTGTACTTAATTCTGCTAACACTGATCTTGTTACTGTTAATTTGTTATTGCCGTGGTGTTTATGCTATTTAGAATAAGATCCATGCATCAATTCTAAGTTCTTGTCTCTCTGAAGGGACACTTCTAGCTTCTACGACCCAGACTTGTTAACTATTGTTTCTTACTTTGTTAGCTACGACATATATTTTCCCCAGTTATTCTAACATGTAACAGGATGACAGTGGAAGCCATGTTGTTGTTTTGTTTGTTCCCAGCCCTGACTATGGTCGTCGAGCGAGTCCGGCATGTTGTTCATCTAGTGGAGCTTGTTAGGAGTCTGAATCTAAGAACTCATCCTATTTTTCTTACTTTTGTTTGTTGGCAACTATGTTCATCCAGCGAGTCCAGTATGTTCACGACAGGAGCAGGTAGTTTGTGATCACATGGAAGGAGCTTGTAAAGCAGTACTATATTACAATTGTAGAGCTTGTAAAGCAGTATGGTCTTCTGTATTGGAATGGATAGAGCTTGTATTATGTGATCTGGTTGCTCTTATTTAAGTATCATGTGTGTTTTTGTCTCCGAAAATCTAAATAATGCTTGAAATATGAAGAATATGAGTCTCAATTGATGGGACCCACTTACCACAACATGACAAATGGGAACCTATTACTAGAACCTGACAACTGGGACCCATCTGACTAGTGGACCCTTCTTTTGGAAAAAAACTAAATTCGTTTAGACAAAAAGGCCACAACCCAACAATAAAAAGGCTGCAATATTGGGCTTGGCCCATGAACCCAACAAAAAATTGATAGACAGAAAAAACACAAATAGGCCGAATTGTTGGGCTAGGCCCATGTAGAAAATCGAATTGGACCGGGTTGAATCTTGTGCCACGTCAGATTGCCACGCTGGATGCCTACGTGGCCTGGGGAGGTTGCTAGTGACCAAAACGCCACAGTAGACGTATTTTGGTCATAAACGTCTTCGACCATTCCAGAAGAAAGGTCGCTATAGTCAGTTTATGACCGCCAGCTTTTGACCTTCTGTTTTTTGGTCACAAAAAGGTCGCAAATGAAAAACCATGACCTTTCAGTGACCAATAGTGGTGGTCACAAGTTGACACATTTCTTATAGTGTATGTTACCGCTTTGCTCAGCCCCTCTTATAGCGTTGTTAGTTGCAGGTGAAGATTGGAGTTTGTTCCTTGTTGGAACATGGATACTTTTGTTGGGTTATCACAATATCTCTTATTTAATTAATGCATCTATATACTTGGTAAAGGGTGGAAGGCTCAGCCTTATGCCTGGTGTTTTGTTCCACTCTTGCCGCCCTAATTTCTGTCATATCGGTGTTATGTTCCTGGATTTTGCGTTTCTTACGCGGTTGGGTTATAATGGGAACCCCTTGACAGTTCGCCTTGAATAAAACTCCTCCAGCAATGCCCAACATTGGTTTTACCATTCGCCACCTAGCCTTTTCTTTCCCTTGGGTTCTGCAGACTCAAGGGTCATCATTATTTTAAACCCCCCCGGGCCAGTGCTCCTCTGAGTGTTGGTCCAAACTAGAGACCCTTGCAGAGCCACCTCGAGGAAACTCGAGGGCTGGTTTTAGTTGTACGAATTGCTTATCCGAGTGTGCCTTGAGAACGAGATATGTGCAGCTCCTATCGGGATTTGTTGGCACATTCGGGCGGTGTTGCTGGACTTGTTTTACCATTGTCGAGGATGTCTTGTAACCTGGATGCCGAGTCTGATCGGATTGTCTTGGGAGAAGGAATATCCTTCGTTGACCGTGAGAGCTTGTGATGGGCTAAGTTGGGAAACCCCTGCAGGGATTGAACTTTCGAAAGCCGTGCACGCGGTTATGGGCAGATGGGAATTTGTTAATGTCCGGTTGTAGAAAACCTGAAGTTGATCTTAATTAAAATACATCAACCGCGTGTGTAACCGTGATGGTCTCTTCTCGGCAGAGTCCGAGAAGTGAACACAGTGTTGGAGTAATGCTTGATGTAGGTTGTTCTAGGATGTAACGCCCCGAGACTGATGTGCCAGGTGTCCTCCAGTTATTCACTGTTGTTGCCTTGTCTTTGCTTGCGTGTCATGCATTGCATATCATGTCATCATGTGCATTTCATTTGCATACATGTTTGTCTCATGCATCCGAGCATTTTCCCCGTTGTCCGTTTTGCAATCCGGCGCTCCTACGTCACCCGGTGTCCCTTTCTAACTCTTTTCGTGTGCGGGTGTTAACGTTTTCGTATTGGACCGAGACTTGTCATGCGGCCTTGGTTTACTACCGGTAGACCGCCTGTCAAGTTTCGTGCCATTTGGACTTCGTTTGATACTCCAACGGTTAACCGAGGGACCGAAAAGGCCTTGTGTGTGTTGCAGCCCAACACCCCTCCAAAGTGGCCCAAAACCCATCTAAACCTGTTCCATCATCTCGGACGTTCGATCACGATCGCGTGGCCGCAAACCGACCTCATTTGGACTCTCCTAGCTCCCTCTACCTATATATATGTGATCCCCTCCGAAATATTCATGGATGAAACCCTAAAATTCCGTTCCTCGCGCCGCGGGACAATTTTCCCGCCGACGGACATGTCCGCCTCCACCCCCTCGTCCAACCGTATCGCGCCACGTCACCCCGCCGCCGTCTCCATCGTGCCTCCACCACGCCGGCCCTCCCGGCCCAAATCGGGGCCCGCCCAAGCCCATCGGGGCCCGGACGAGCCCGTGCCTCGCCGCCGTCCCCGCGCTTCACCGGAGTCCCGGCCGGCTTCGTCTCCGGCCGCTGCCGGCAAGAAGTTCGCCGGAGCCGACCGTGCCATCCCCGCCGCCCGGAAGCCCTCTGCGCCGCGCCCCGCGCCGCCTCCTCCACTCCCTGCCGGCGCTGCCTTCGCCCCATTCCGGGAGGAGAGGAGCTCCTCCCGACCTAGCGCGCCGCCCCTACCGGCGAGCTCCACCCTCGCCGCCGACCTCGCCCGAACCGCCGCCTCCGCCGCTCTTCGCCGCCCCGAGCCGGCCACCGCCTCCGCCGCCTCGTCACGGGTCACCAACGCCCTCTGCGCCGCCCCTCGCCGCCGGCCAGCACCTCCTCCGTCGACCAGCGCCGCCCCGCGCCTAGCCGGACCCTCGCCGGAGACGGCCGCCTCGCCGAAGATCGGGTCCGGTCAGATCTGGACCCGGGTGGGATCAGATCCATCCATCCCCCATCCAAACGTCTCCCTCCGATCCGGATCCCTCCGTCCCGTACCGCTTCGTCCCGGGTTGACTTTTCCCGAGAGGTCCAAATTCCACTAAGTCCCCCAGATTTCAGTATTTTTTGAGCATTTTCATCGCATCATAACTCTATCATCGTAGCTCCTATTCGTGCGTGTAGCATATAAAAATATTCGTCTCGACGAGTACATCATTTCATCCCATTGCATCATTTTCGTTTAAGCTCATCTTGATGCAAGAAATGTCGTCGGAAGAGGGCTATGTGAGTAATTTGCCAGATCTATTTCAGCAAATAGCTATTTGTCATTTTTGCCATGATTAATGTCTGCATGCTATGATCCTGAGCTCTACATGTGTTTTGCTATATGCCATGCCATCTTTACAGAGGTGCTTCCATGTATTTTTCTGATATTTGTGGTGACTAGTACAAGCTTGCAAAGTAGCGTAATCGGTAATGTTGTTTTCAGGGACTTAGAATTTCACCAAGTCCTTGTCATGTTTTTGTCGTTATGCCATATGTGCATGTTGTTTCCTAGTGATCCGTGCCTCTTTTGAGGGTGATCAGTAAGGATGTTTTGTTAACATTGTGGTGCTCTATCCATCCATGTCTTTGTTTGCATTTATGGAGCACCCTAGCTTGAGTCAATCGAGCTCTACTTTTGCTATTTAATATTCCTGGCAGATTGTTAACTTGTTTAGCGATTTTGCCGAGGATGTTGCTATTGATCCGTGCATGCTATGATGTTGTTCTTGCCATTTCTAGCTTCTATGCCATGTCTTATTGATGTGTGTATTCTTAGTTTGTCATGCCATGCTCTGTAGTGAGTGCATCGAGCTCGTAAACATGCCTACTCGTTAACTGATTTGCATGCTCTAGTTTTTCTCTAAGTCTGAGATCTGTTTATGTTTTTGCCATGTTCACATGCTTGCAATTGTATTGTCTGATCCCTTTTGGCTCAAAGTCACTAAGGGACTTTTGTTATGTGCTTTGAGTAGCTTAATGCCATGCCTTGCTTTGCCATGTTAAGTTCCTGTAGCATATAGTTTTCATGCTCCAAAGTATGCTTCCTGATGATAAATTCTAGACTTGTGTTAATTTCACTCAGTCTGAAACCTATTATCATTTGCACTTTGGCCATGCTTGTTTGAACCTGTTAATGGATGAATTAGCCGTAGCTCAGTGTCCATCTTTTGTTAAGCTTCTTGAGTGCATCCCTGACAAGCATTTTGTTGCCATGTTTGAGTGTTGTAGCCTAATTATCTTGTTGCATTTAGTTGGTCACTTGCTGATTATCGCAGACCGATGCCATATTTGTTTTGCATGCCATTTCCAAACCATGCATCCGTTTCTGTTGATCTTTATCTCAATTTCAACCGAAATCACCTCCTATTTCCAGTGGCACTTTTGGATTTCTAAGTTGAGGCCAGTTTCAATCATTCCTTTGCAAATCATGCATATGCATCGCATACCGCATCCCGCATATCATATCATGTTCATGTGTTGGTTCCGATAACGTCATGTTTGTGAGGACCCGTTTGACTACGTCCATTTCTCTTCTTCATGGACTTGTTCTTCTTCCTTGCGGGATCTCAGGCAAGATGACCATACCCTCGAAATCACTTCTAACTTTGCTTGCTAGTTGCTTGCTCTTTTGCTATGCCTTTGCTGCGATACCTACCACTTGCTTATCATGCCTCCCATATTCTTGAACCAAGCCTCTAACCCACCTTGTCCTAGCAAACCGTTGTTTGGCTATGTTACCGCTTTGCTCAGCCCCTCTTATAGCGTTGTTAGTTGCAGGTGAAGATTGAAGTTTGTTCCTTGTTGGAACATGGAGACGTTGTTCCTTGTTGGAACATGTTTACTTGTTGGGATATCACAATATCTCTTATTTAATTAATGCATCTATATACTTGGTAAAGGGTGGAAGGCTCGGCCTTATGCCTGGTGTTTTGTTCCACTCTTGCCGCCCTAGTTTCTGTCATATCGGTGTTATGTTCCCGGATTTTGCGTTCCTTACGCGGTTGGGTTATAATGGGAACCCCTTGACAGTTCGCCTTGAACAAAACTCCTCTAGCAATGCCCAACATTGGTTTTACCATTCGCCACCTAGCCTTTTCTTTCCCTTGGGTAGGCCTGCCCAAGGGTCATCTTTATTTTAACCCCCCCGGGCCAGTGCTCCTTTGAGTGTTGGTCCGAACTGAGCTGCCTGTGGGGCCACCTCGGGGAAACTTGAGGGTTGGTTTTACTCGTAGCTAGTCTCATCTGAGTGTGCCCTGAGAACGAGATATGTGCAGCTCCTATTGGGATTTGTCGGCACATTCGGGCGGTGTTGCTGGTCTTGTTTTACCATTGTCGAAATGTCTTGTAACCGGGATTCCGAGTCTGATCGGGTCTTCCTGCTAGAAGGAATATCCTTCGTTGACCATGAGAGCTTCTGATGGGCTAAGTTGGGACACCCCTGCAGGGATTTGAACTTTCGAAAGTCGTGCTCGCGGTTATGGGCAGATGGGAATTTGTTAATGTCCGGTTGTAGAAAACCAGAAGTTGGCCTTAATTAAAATACATCAACCGCGTGTGTAACCGTCATGGTCTCTTCTCGGCAGAGTCCGGGAAGTGAACACGGTATTGGAGTTATGTTTGACGTATGTTGTCCTAGGATCACTTCTTGATCATAGTTGTTTGACGTATGTTGTCCTAGGATCACTTCTTGATCATAGTTGTCCGACCGGGCAGGTGAAGATTGAAGTTTGTTCCTTGTTGGAACATGGAGATGTTGCTCCTTGTTGGAACATGTTTACTTGTTGGGATATCACAATATCTCTTATTTAGTTAATGCATCTATATACTTGGTAAAGGGTGGAAGGCTCGGCCTTATGCCTAGTGTTTTGTTCCACTCTTGCCGCCCTAGTTTCCGTCATATCGGTGTTATGTTCCCGGATTTTGCGTTCCTTACGCGGTTGGGTTATAATAGGAACCCCTTGATAGTTCGCCTTGAATAAAACTCCTCCAGCAATGCCCAACATTGGTTTTACCATTCGCCACCTAGCCTTTTCTTTCCCTTGGGTAGGCCTGCCCAAGGGTCATCTTTATTTTAACCCCCCCGGGCCAGTGCTCCTCTGAGTGTTGGTCCGAACTGAGCTGCCTGCGGGGCCACCTCGGGGAAACTTGAGGGTTGGTTTTACTCGTAGCTAGTCTCATCTGAGTGTGCCCTGAGAACGAGGTACGTGCAACTCCTGTCGGGATTTGTCGGCACATTCGAGCAGTGTTGCTGGTCTTGTTTTACCATTGTCGAAATGTCTTGTAACTGAGATTTCGAGTCTGATCGGGTCTTCCCGCTAGAAGGAATATCCTTCGTTGACCATGAGAGCTTGTGATGGGCTAAGTTGGGACACCCCTGCAGGGATTTGAACTTTCGAAAGCCGTGCCCACGGTTATGGGTAGATGGGAATTTGTTAATGTCCGATTGTAGAAAACCTGAAGTTGACCTTAATTTAAATACATCAACTACGTGTGTAACCGTGATGGTCTCTTCTCGGCGGAGTCCGGGAAGTGAACACGGTGTTGGAGTTATGTTTGACGTAGGTTGTCCTAGGATCACTTCTTGATCATAGTTGTTCGACCGTGCTTTTGCCTTCTCTTCTTGCTCTCTTTTGCGAATAGGCTAGCCACCATATATGCTAGTCGCTTACTGCAGCTCCACCTCATACCTTTACCTTACCCATAAGCTTAAATGGTCTTGATCGCGGGGATGTGAGATTGTTGAGTCCCCGTGACTCATAGATACTTCCAAAACCAGCTTGCAGGTGCCGTTGAACCGTGCAGATGACGCAACCAAGCTCAAGGAGGAGCTCGATGAAGATCTTGTCCTTTGTGTTGTTTCGTTCCAGTTGATCAGCAGTTGATGTATTTAAACGATCGGCGATCTGTGTAGCATTTGGGGTAGTCTTCTTTTATTTTGGTTCCGTAGTCGGACCTTGATTGTATCTGGATGGTGTAATGTTTTATTCATGTAATTCTGTGAAGTGGCGATTGTAAGCCAACTATGTATCTCTTTACCTTATGTATTACATGGGTTGTGTGAAGATTACCTCACTTGCGACATTGCTTTCAATGCGGTTATGCCTCTAAGTCGTGCTTTGACACGTGGAAGATATAGCCGCATCGAGGGTGTTACAAGTTGGTATTAGAGCCTTCCCCGACCTTAGGAGCCCCCTGCTTGATCAAATAGCTAGCGTTGTTGAGTCTAGAAAAATGTTTTGAGTCATTTACGATTATGTATATCGGAGAGTTAGGAATTCTTTTTACTCCCCAGTCCCTTCGTCGCTCTGGTGAGGCATCCTGACGTGGAGTTTTGACTCTTCTCTTCTCAAATTTCACTAAAAAAAATTTGGATCACGCAGGTATCTTGGAATCGTTCCGATGGTTTTGTGACGAGAACATTGTTCTTGGTGCCTCCTGTCATTTAGGGGTTGTGGCAGTGTCCCGGGGAGTTGAGCTCCGAGGTGTTGTCGTCACAATTTTGTCGTTGCAGTTCTGGAAAACCTGAGTTTAGTTTTGCCGACATCGAAAATCTCTTTTATGCAGTTGTTGGTGAGATAACCTCGACGCCACCCAGTACTAGGGCGAGAGTTCGGGAGTATTGCCATAACTCGTATAAGGGATGCTTTTCGAAGGTTGAGGTAGATGATTTCTAAAGGTGTCTTGGTTATGTGTTGAAGGATGGATACAGCTGGATGTAGGATTTGCTAGTTTGGGTGAGATATTATGCTTCCCCTGTATCCCCAACACCTGATTGCATAACCAGAAAGTTTCGGGAGTTTATAAGTGGGAATTCAAGTAGCTCTTAGGATATCTTTCTGACGGATGTATGATACGAAATTGGGGTTCGACGTCTAGTGGTCCGCCTATCCACAGTTGGTTTTACAGTGGTCTCATTGTGTCTTAAAGAGTCCTTGGCTATGCCGACTCGGGGACGCTTCGTATGTCATGTGCACTGCCTTGTACATGATGGTGTTATACGATCGAGCCCGTGTAGGCCCCACCATGAAAACTTCGGACGAAATCTCTATCATATGTTTGTTCTGGCTTATTCTGCTAGCCAATGCTTTGTTTTGTTTTGAGTTGTGGTATTCGAGTTGCTTCGAAGTCAAATGTTGATTCCATACCTTCCCCAAATGGTGTTCTCATGTTCCCATGTGAATACTAATCCTTCTTGATCATCGAGATTGTCATGGCAATCATTTTCAACCGGTGTGTCTCTCTTCAAGTGGATCCGTTCATTTTCAACATTTGCAAGATTCAATCTCAGCTTTCTCAATGGTGTTCGTTTCATCCATCCCAAATTGTCTTTGTTTTCCAGCCCACCCACCCTTTTTTTTCTTCAAGGACTAAAATTTCATAATCCAGTATCATCTTATTGATGAGAAGCCTCTCCATTCTTTTTCCGTCAATGTTCTTATCCGGCTATTCTCATGAAGATTCTAATGGAGCTTCAAGTTTGTCATTCTTCATTCTTTTCTTCTCTGGTGGATTCAATTCAAGCTTTTGGTGTTAATCATATTCTTTTCCGTATTTCAAATGCCTTATCATGCCGGTGCACCTTATATTCAGTCATTCCACGCTCGTTATTCTATGTTCCGGAGTGCATAAGATATCTAGAAGATTCGTGTTTCCACTCTGCTTTCATAATCCTTTCAAGCTCTTTCGAGGTTGTTATCTCATACTGGCCATTTAATTCAACCGGTGCTTTCTCTCTTTTAAATCGTTCTACGGTGTATCTTTTCAGTGGGCCCTAACCCACAGGTCTTTTCCCAGGATCTTACCTGACTCTTCTTATTTTCCCGGAGCTATCCTCAAATTTCTTTTCGAAGTTTGGCGTAAGTATGATTCATCATCTGTCAAATGTGTTTTCCTCCAAGATCTTTCAAATTCTTTTCATCGTTGGTTCAACTTTTCCAATTTTTATTCCGGAGTACCTCTATAATTCATGGTGGTGTTTCTCTTTGTCATTTTCAACTTTTGAAGACCGAAGAAGAATTTTTCCTCCATATCTTGTTCCATTCTCTTCAAGATTCGTGATTCTAGCCTGTTGTCATCCTCTCATAATTGTATTCGATTGGGAGATATTCTTTTCAACCATCCGGAGCATTTCATGAGTTGTTTCCATTTCTTTCCTCCAAAGGCCATCTTTTCAAATTTATTCATTCTCAGCTTTCAGTTCTCTTTCTCCAAATCTTACCGGTGCGTGGTTCAAATATCCTCTAATCAGCTCGCGATCTCTTCGTGCTCATGTAGCTAAATCCCCTCAAGTTTCTCCATTCGTTCTCTAATTCTTCTCGGTGTTTCTTTATCTTTTCTTCAATCGTTTTCAATTCTTATGGTGGTTCGTTCAAGAATTATCTTCCGTTGCTATTCTAATTATTCATTCGTTGTCCCCAAATCCTATCGGTGGTTCATTAAAGACCTTCTCAAGTTGGCGCCATATCTCTCTTAATCTTTTCTACGAGAATAAGTAATATGCCAAATCCGTTGATTGTCATCAATTTAATTGGTGAAGGATAAGCACAACGTAATTCTTATTCTTGTTTCATCGAGTGAACTCAATTCCCTATTCCGGAGGCTCGTCAAATTCTCGGTTCGAGATGCTTTATCTATTCTTTTCCCGGAGTTCCAAGTTCTCTCAATTATTTCATCGCGAAGATCCATCTAATCATTGCAAGGATTCACTTTGTGTTTTCAATTTCTCTTTCTTTTCATTCCTTTGTTTACCGGAGTTCTTCATGGAGGTTCTACATGATGGTTCATCAAGGATTTAATTCCTTCTCGAAGTGTTCATGAAGATTCTTTCAGAGGAGTTCAAGTATTCTTCATCTTGCAATCCGGAGTGCAATTCTTTCTTCCATATCATTGGAGGTGGTATTATTTCATTATTGATAATTTGAGTGCATGCTCCGTGATTCACAAGTTATCAAGAATGAGATATTTTCAATCCATCAATCTCTTCATTTGAGTATCTTGGGTAATATTTTCACCTAAAGCCTTCCCTAAGGATTGTTGCTATTATGGTGCTTATAAATGACCCAAGTTCTTCATTTATCCTCCCGGTGAAATAAGTTTCTCGTCTCCTTGTTCTTATCAATCCAATTCTTTTCCCGTGAGTGGCAGGTTATCACCTCATAATTGGAGATGTATTCCATAAGACCATATCAGACTTACTCTTTTTCGTTGTTGGATCTCTAACAACTCCGTTCGACCCTTCTCCTAAGGATGCCTTCTCAAACTCTTTTGTGGCAGAAGTCGGCATTTTCTTCTCCATTCTTTTCTTTCAATTATCTATCTTCTATTTCTTTCTTTCGGAGGTCTTGTGATGTTTCTCTTTTCAATCATCATCTCGAATTGTGAAGATCATGCTTCTTTCTTTGCTTACCCATTTAACCGAGTGTTGTGCCCTCTGCTCAAGTTCCCTCATCTTATCAAGTTCTTATTCAATCCCTTTCCTTTTCAATCAGAGTTCTGCCCGAAGTTGTTCTTCCTTGTTCCTCTTTTCTAACGGAGTGTTTTTAACTTCGTTCATCTCCGTTGTATCCTCTTCTCGAAATGGCTTAACCTTTGCAAGGTTCTTTGGTCTCACTCATTCGTCAAAGAAACAACTTAGTTTTACCTCTTCTCTTCCTCTTCCTTTTCCCTCCGGTGCCATTCTAGATCTCGGGACGAGATCCTCTCGTAGTGGTGGAGTGTTGTAACGCCCCGAGACCGATGTGCCAAGTGTCCTCCAGTTATTCGCTGTTGTTGCCTTGTCTTTGCTTGCGTGTCATGCATTGCATATCATGTCATCATGTGCATTTCATTTGCATACATGTTCGTCTCATGCATCCGAGCATTTTCCCCGTTGTCCGTTTTGCAATCCGGCGCTCCTATGTCACCCGGTGTCCCTTTCTACCTCTTTTCGTGTGCGGGTGTTAAACGTTTTCGGATTGGATCAAGACTTGTCATGCGGCCTTGGTTTACTACCGGTAGACCGCCTGTCAAGTTTCGTGCCATTTGGACTTTGTTTGATACTCCAATGGTTAACTGAGGGACCGAAAAGGCCTCGTGTGTGTTGCAGCCCAACACCCATCCAAAGTGTCCCAAAACCCACCTAAACCTGTTCCACCATCTCGGTTGTTCGATCACGATCGCGTGGCCGCAAACCGCACCTCATTTGGACTCTCCTAGCTCCCTCTACCTATATATATGTGATCCCCTCCGAAATATTCACGGATGAAACCCTAAAATTCCGCTCCTCGTGCCGCCGGACAATTTTCCCGCCGACGGACATGTCTGCCTCCGCCCCCTCGTCCAACCGGATCGCGCCACGTCACCCCGCCGCCGTCTCCATCGCGCCTCCACCGCGTCGGCCCTCCCGGCCCAGATCGGGGCCCGCCCAAGCCCATCGGGGCCCGGACGAGCCCGTGCCTCGCCGCCGTCCCCGCGCTTCACCGGAGTCCCGGCCATCTTCGTCTTTGGCCGCCGCCGGCAAGAAGTTCGCCGGAGCTGACCGCGCCATCCCCGCCGTCTGGAAGCCCTCTGTGCCGCACCCCGCGCCGCCTCCTCCACTCCCTGCCGGCGCCGCCTTCGCCCCGATCTGGGAGGAGAGGAGCTCCTTCCGACCTAGTGCGCCGCCCCTGCCGGCGAGCTCCGCCCTCGCCGCCGACCTTGCCCGAACCGCCGCCTCCGCCGCTCTTCGCCGCCCCGAGCCGGCCACCGCCTCCGCCGCCTCGTCACGGGTCGCCGCCGCCCTCACCGCCGGCCACCGCCTCCTCCGTCGCCCAGCGCCGCCCCGCGCCTCGCCGAAGATCGGGTCCGGTCAGATCTGGACACGGGTGGGATCAGATCCATCCATCCCCCATCCAAACGTCTCCCTCCGAACCGGATCCCTTCGTCCCGTACCACTTCGTCCCGGGTTGACTTTTCCCGAGAGGTCCAAATTCCACTAAGTCCCCCAGATTTCAGTATTTTTGAGCATTTTCATCGCATCATAACTCTGTCATCGTAGCTCCGATTCGTGCGTGTAGCATATCTAAATGTTCGTCTCAATGAGTACATCATTTAATCTCATTGCATCATTTTCATTTGAGCTCATCTTGATGCCCGAAATGTCGTTGGAAGAGGGCTATGTGAGTAATTTGCCAGATCTGTTTCAGCAAATAGCTATTTGTCATTTTTGCCATGATTAATGTGTGAGCTCTACATGTGTTTTGCTATATGTCATGCCATATTACAGAGGTGCTTGCCATGTATTTTTGTGATATTTGTGGTGACTAGTACAAGCTTGCAAAGTAGCATAATCGGTAATGCTGTTTTCAGGGACTTAGAATTTCACTAAGTCCTTGTCCTATTTTTGTCGTTATGCCATATGTTCGTGTTGTTTCCTAGTGATTCATGCCTCTTTTCAGGGTGATCAGTAAGGATGTTTTGTTAACATTGTGGTGCTATATCCATCCATATCTTTGTTTGCATTTATGGAGCACCCTAACTTGAGTCAATCGAGCTCTACTTTTGCTATTTAATATTCCTGGCAGATTGTTAACTTGTTTAGCTATTTTGCCGAGGATGTTGATATTGATCCGTGCATGCTATGATGTTGTTATTGCCATGTCTAGCTTCTATGCCATGTCTTATTGATGGGTGTATGCTTAGTTTTTCATGCCATGCTTTGTAGTGAGTGCATCGAGCTCGTAAACATGCCTACTCGTTAACTGATTTGCATGCTCCAGTTTTTCTCCAAGTGTGAGATCTGTTTATGTTTTTGCCATGTTCACATGCTTGCAATTGTATTGTTTAATCCCTTTTGGCTCAAGGTCACTAAGGGACTTTTGTTAAGTGCTTTGAGTAGCTTCATGCCATGCCTTGCTTTGCCATATTAAGTTCCTGTAGCATATAGTTTTCATGCTCCAAAGTATGCTTCCTGATGATAAATTCCAGACTTGTGTTAATTTCACTAAGTCTGAAACCTGTTATCATTTGCACTTTGGCCATGCTTGTTTGAACCTGTTAATGGATGAATTAGACGTAGCTCAGTGTTCATATTTTGTTAAGCTTCTTGAGTGGATCCCTGCCATGTTTGAGTGCTTTAGCATATTTATCTTATTGCATTTAGTTGGTCACTTGCTGATTATCGTAGACCGGTGCCATATTTGTTTTGCCTGCCATTTCCAAACCGTGCATCCGTTTCCGGTGATCTTTATATCGATTTCAACTGAAATCACCTCCTCTTTCCAGTGGCACTCTTGGATTTCCAAGTTGAGGCCAGGTTCAATCATTCCTTTGCAAGTCATGCATATGCATCGCATACCGCATCCTGCATATCATATCATGTTCATGTGTTGGTTGTTTACTTTGTTGTGTGCTTCTTTCCGGTGTTGCTTCTTCGGGTTGGTTCCGATAACGTTGTGTTTGTGAGGACCCATTCGACTACGTCTGTTTGTCTTCTTCATGGACTCGTTCTTCTTCCTTGCGGGATCTCAGGCAAGATGACCATACCCTTGAAATCACTTCTATCTTTGCTTGCTAGTTGCTCGCTCTTTTGCTATGCCTTTGTTGCGATACCTACCACTTGCTTATCATGCCTCCCATATTGTTGAACCAAGCCTCTAACCCACCTTGTCCTAGCAAACCGTTGTTTGGCTATGTTACCGCTTTCCTCAGCCCCTCTTATAGCGTTGTTAGTTGCAGGTGAAGATTGAAGTTTGTTCCTTGTTGGAACATGGAGATGTTGTTCCTTGTTGGAACATGTTTACTTGTTGGGATATCACAATATCTCTTATTTAGTTAATGCATCTATATACTTGGTAAAGGGTGGAAGGCTCGGCCTTATGCCTGGTGTTTTGTTCCACTCTTGCTGCCCTAGTTTCCGTCATATTGGTGTTATGTTCCCGGATTTTGCGTTCCTTACGCGGTTGGGTTATAATGGGAACCCCTTGACAGTTTGCCTTGAATAAAACTCCTCCAGCAATGCCCAACATTGGTTTTACCATTCGCCACCTACCCTTTTCTTTCCCTTGGGTAGGCCTGCCCAAGGGTCATCTTTATTTTAACCCCCCCGGGCCAGTGCTCCTCTGAGTGTTGGTCCGAACTGAGCTGCCTGCGGGGCCACCTCGGGGAAACTTGAGGGTTGGTTTTACTCGTAGCTAGTCTCACCTGAGTGTGCCCTGAGAACGAGATATGTGCAGCTCCTATCGGGATTTGTCGGCACATTCGAGCAGTGTTGCTGGTCTTGTTTTACCATTGTCGAAATGTCTTGTAATCGAGATTCCGAGTCTGATCGGGTCTTCCCGCTAGAAGGAATATCCTTCATTGACCATGAGAGCTTGTGATGGGCTAAGTTGGGACACCCCTGCAGGGATTTGAACTTTCGAAAGCTGTGCCCACGGTTATGGTCAGATGGGAATTTGTTAATGTCCGGTTGTAGAAAACCTGAAGTTGACCTTAATTTAAATACATCAACTGCGTGTGTAACCGTGATGGTCTCTTCTCGGCGGAGTCCGGGAAGTGAACACGGTGTTGGAGTTATGTTTGACGTAGGTTGTCCTAGGATCACTTCTTGATCATAGTTGTTCGACCATGCTTTTGCTTTCTCTTCTCGCTCTCTTTTGCGAATAGGCTAGCCACCATATATGCTAGTCGCTTGCTGCAGCTCCACCTCATACCTTTACCTTACCCATAAGCTTAAATAGTGTTGATCGCGAGGGTGTGAGATTGCTGAGTCCCCGTGACTCACAGATACTTCCAAAACCAGCTTGCAGGTGCCGTTGAACCATGCAGATGACGCAACCAAGCTCAAGGAGGAGCTCGATGAAGATCTTGTCCTTTGTGTTGTTTCGTTCCAGTTGATCAGTAGTGGAGCCCAGTTGGGGTCGATCGGGGATCTGTGTAGCATTTGGGGTAGTCTTCTTTTATTTTGGTTCCGTAGTCGGACCTTGATTGTATCTGGATGATGTAATGCTTTATTCATGTAATTGTGTGAAGTGGCGATTGTAAGCCAACTATGTATCTCTTTCCCTTATGTATTACATGGGTTGTGTGAATATTACCTCACTTGCGACATTGCTTTCAATGCGGTTATGCCTCTAAGTCGTGCTTCGACACGTGGGAGATATAGCCGCATCGAGGGCGTTACATAGGATCACTTCTTGATCATAGTTTTTCGACCGTGTTTTTGCCTTCTCTTCTCGCTCTCATTTGCGTATGTTAGCCACCATATATGCTAGTCGCTTGCTGCAGCTCCACCTCATACCTTTTACCTTACCCATAAGCTTAAATAGTCTTGATCGCGAGGGTGTGAGATTGCTGAGTCCCCGTGACTCACAGATACTTCCAAAACCAGCTTGCAGGTGCCGATGAAACCGTGCAGGTGACGCAACCAAGCTCAAGGAGGAGCTCGATGAAGATCTTGTCCTTCGTGTTGTTCCGTTTCCAGTTGTTCAGTAGTGGAGCCCAGTCGGGATGATCGGGGATCTGTGTAGCATTTGGGGTAGTCTTCTTTTATTTTGGTTCCGTAGTCAGACCTTGATTGTATCTGGTTGATGTAATGCTTTATTCATGTATTTGTGTGAAGTGGCGATTGTAAGCCAACTATGTATCTTCTCCCTTATTGTATTACATGGGTTGTTTGCGAAGATTACCTCACTTGTGACATTGCTTTCAATGCGGTTATGCCTCTAAGTCGTGCTTCGACACGTGGGAGATATAGCCGCATCGAGGGCGTTACAAAGTTCCCTCAACAATAATAGCATAATTGGATCATATAACTATCCCTCAACATGCAACAAAGAGTCACTCTAAAGTCACTAATAGCGGAGAACGAACGAAGAGATCATGGTAGGGTACGAAACCACCTCAAAGTTATTCTTTCCAATCAATCCATTGGGCTATTCCTATAAGTGTCACAAACAGCCCTAGAGTTCGTACTACAATAACACCTTAAGACACAAATCAACCAAAACCCTAATGTCACCTAGGTACTCCAATGTCACCTCAAGTATCCGTGGGTATGATTATACGATATGCGTTACACAATCTCAGATTCATCTATTCAAACCAACACAAAGGACCTCAAAGAGTGCCCCAAAGTTTTACCGGAGAATCACGACGAAAACATGTGCCAACCCCTATGAATAGGTTCATGGGAGGAACCCGCAAGTTGATCACCAAAACATACATCAAGTGAATCACGTGATATCCCAATGTCACCACAGATACGCACGGCAAGACATACATCAAGTGTTCTAAAATGTTTAAAGACTCAATCCGATAAGATAACTTCAAAGGGAAAACTCAATTCATTACAAGAGAGTGGAGGGCGGGAGAAACATAAGATCCAACTATAATAGAAAAGCTCGCGATACATCAAGATCATGCCAAATCAAGAACATGAGATAGAGAGAGAGAGAGAGATCAAACACATAGCTACTAGTACATACCCTCAGCCCTGAGGGAGAAGTACTCCCTCCTCGTCATGGAGAGCACCGGGATGATGAGATGGCCACCGGAGAGGGATTCCCCCTCCGGCAGGGTGCCGGAACGGGTCTAGATTGGCTTTCAGTGGCTACGGAGGCTCCTGGTGGCAGAACTCCCGATCTATTGTGCTCCCGATCGTTTTAGGGTATATGGAGATATATAGGCGGAAGAAGTACGTCAGGGGAGCGACGAGGGGCCCACGAGGGTGGAGGGCACGCCCTAGGGGGGTGGGCGCGCCCCCCTACCTCGTGGCTCCCTCGTTTCTTCCCTGACGTGCACTCCAAGTCTATCAGGTTGCTTTCCTTCCAAAAATAAGTTCCGTGAAGTTTCAGGTCAATTGGACTCTGTTTGATTTTCCTTTTCTGTGATACTCTAAAACAAGGAAAAAAACATAAACTGGCACTGGGCTCTGGGTTAATAGGTTAGTCCCAAAAATGATATAAAAGTGTATAATAAAGCCCATAAACATCTAAAATAGTAGATAATATAGCATGGAGCAATCAAAAATTATAGATACGTTGGAGACGTATCAGCATCCCCAAGCTTAATTCCTGCTCGTCCTCAAGTAGGTAAATGATAAAAACAGAATTTTTGATGCGGAGTGCTACTTGGCATAATTTCAGTGTAATTCTTCTTAACTGTGGTATGAATATTCAGATCCGAAAGATTCAAGACAAAAGTTCATATTGACATAAAAATAATAATACTTCAAGCATACTCACTAAGCAATCATGTCTTCTCAAAATAACATGGCCAAAGAAAGTTCATCCCTACAAAATCATATAGTTTAGTCATGCTCCATTTTCGTCACACAAGAATGCTCTCATCATGCACAACCCCGATGACAAGCCAAGCAATTGTTTCATACTTTAGTAATCTCAAACCTATAAACTTTCATGCAATACATGAGCGTGAGCCATGGATATAGCACTATGGGTGGAATAGAATATGATGATGGGGGTTATGTGGAGAAGACAAAAGGAGAAAGTCTCACATCAACGAGGCTAATCAATGAGCTATGAAGATGCCCATCGATTGATGTTAATGCAAGGAGTAGGGATTGCCATGCAACGGATGCACTAGAGCTATAAATGTATGAAAGCTCAACAAAAGAAAACTAAGTGGGTGTGCATCCAACTTGCTTGCTCACGAAGACCTAGGGAACTTGAGGAGGCCCATTATTGGAATATACAAGCCAAGTTCTATAATGAAAAATTCCCACTAGTATATGAAAGTGACAAAACAAGAGACTCTCTATCATGAGGATTATGGTGCTACTTTCAAGCACAAGTGTGGCAAAGGATAGTAGCATTGTCCCTTCTCTCTTTTTCTCTCATTTTTTTGGGCCTTCTCTTTTTTTATGGCCTTTCCTTTTTTTGGGCCTTCTCTTTTTTATGGCCTTTCTCTCTTTTTTTTAATTATTGTTCCTCACTTGGGACAATGCTCTAGAAAATGGTGATCATCACACTTCTATTTATTTACAACTCAATGATTACAACTCGATACTAGAACAAAGTATGACTCTATATGAATGCCTCCGGCGGTGTACCGGGATATGCAATGAACCAAGAGTGACATGTATGAAATAATTATGAATGGTGGCTTTGCCACAAATACTATGTCAACTACATGATCATGCTAAGCAATATGACAATGATGAACGTGTCATGATAAACGGAATGGTGGAAAGTTGCATGGCAATATATCTCGGAATGGCTATGGAAATGCCATAATAGGTAGGTATGGTGGTTGTTTTGAGGAAGATATAAGGAGGTTTATGTGTGAAAGAGCGTATCATATCACGGGGTTTGGATGCACCGGTGAAGTTTGCACCAACTCTGAATGTGAGAAAGGGCAATGCACGGTACCGAAGAGGCTAGCAATGATGGAAGGGTGAGAGCGCGTATAATCCATGGACTCAACATTAGTCATAAAGAACTCACATACTTATTGCAAAAATCTACAAGTCATCAAAAACCTCGGCACTACGCGCATGCTCCTAGGGGGATAGATTGGTAGGAAAAGACCATCGCTCGTCCCCGACCGCCACTCATAAGGAGGACAATTAAATAACACCTCATGTTTCAAATTTGTTACACAACGTTTACCATGCGTGCATGCTACGGGACTTGCAAACTTCAACACAAGTATTTCTCACATTCACTACTACTCAACTAGCACGACTTTGATATTATTACCTCCATATCTCAAAACAATCATCAAGCATCAAACTTCTCTTAGTATTCGACACACTCATAAGAAAGTTTTTACTAATCTTGAATACCTAGCATATTAGGATTATTTAAGCAAACTACCATGATGGTTAGGACTCTCAAAATAATCTAAGTGAAGCATGAGAGTTCATCTATTTCTTCAAAATAAAACTACCACCATGCTCTAAAAGGTATAAGTGAAGCACTAGAGCAAATGACAAACTACTCCGAAAGATATAAGTGAAGATCAATGAGTAGTCGAATAATTATGCAACTATGTGAAGACTCTCTAACATTTAAGAATTTCAGATATTGATACTTTATTAAAACAGCAATAAAATCAAAACAAAATGACATCTAAGAATAGAAAACATCATGTGAAGAAGCAAAAACTTAGGATCAACCGATACTAACCGATAGTTGTTGAAGAAGAAAAGTGGGATGCCAACCGGGGCATCCCCAAGCTTAGACACTTGAGACTTCTTGAAATATTATCTTCGGGTGCCTTGGGCATCCCCAAGCTTGAGCTTTTGTGTCTCCTTAATTCCTCTCATATCACGGTCTCCCTAAATCTCAAAAGCTTCATCCACACAAAACTCAACAAGGACTCGTGAGATAAGTTAGTATAAACCATTGCAAAAACCTTATCATACTCTACTGTAGAAAATCACTAAAATTATTATTTAACATTGCATACTAAATGCCTCTGCATATTTAATAGTCCTATCCTCAAATAGAATCATTAAAGAAGCAAACATATGCAAACAATGCAAACATAACAGCAATCTGCCTAAACAGGACAGTCTATAAAGAATGCGGCAACATCCATACTTCACTAGCTCCAAAAATTATGAAAGAAAATTACCACTGTAGTAAATTTATCATAGCTTAATATGCAAAAGGTTTCAACATTTTATCACATTCTGACTTTTCTAGGGAATTATTGCAACAGCGGTAAACTTTCTGTTTTCAAACAGCAGCATGTGGACTTCTAAAATAGGCATAGTAAAGGCTATCAATGCCACTTTTATTGAAATAAAAGATGCAAAACATTGTTCTAAATAACAGAAAGCAAATCTCAACAAAATAAATTGACGCTCCAAGCAAAACACATATCATGTGGTGAATAAAAATATAGCTCCAAGTAAAGTTACCGATGAACGAAGACGAAAGAGGGGATGCCTTCCGGGGCATCCCCAAGCTTAGGCTCTTGGATATCCTTGAATATTACCTTGGGGTGCCTTGGGCATCCCCAACCTTAGGCTCTTGCCACTCCATATTGCATAGTCCATCGAATCCTTACCCAAAACTTGAAAACTTCACAACATAAAACTTAACAGAAAACTCGTAAGCTCTGTTAGTATAAGAAAATAAATCACCACTTCAAGGTACTTAATGAACTCATTCTTTATTTATATTGGTGTTAAACCTACTGTATTCCAACTTCTCTATGGTTTATAAACTCTTTTACTAGCCATAGATTCATCAAAATAAGTAAACAACACATGAAAAACAGAATCTATCAAAAACAGAACAGCCTGTAGTAATCTGGATCAAACGTATACTTCTGGAACTCATACAATTCTAAATAAATTGCTGGACCTGAGGAATTTATCTATTAATTATCTGCAAAGATAATTAACTAAATAGCACTTTCCAATAAAAATGGCAGCATTCTCGTGAGCGCTAAAGTTTCTGTTTTTTACAGCATGATCGCAAAGACTTTCCCCAAGTCTTCCCAACGGTTCTACTTGGCACAAACACTAATTAAACACAAAAAACACAACAAAAACAAAGGCTAGGTAAATTATTTATTACTAAACAGGATAAAAAAGCAAGGAATAAAAATAAAGTTGGGTTGCCTCCGAACAAGCGCTATCGTTTAACGCCCCTAGCTAGGCATGATGATTTCAATGATGCTCACATAAAAGATAAGAATTGAAACATAAATAGAGCATCATGAAGAATATGACTAGCACATTTAAGTCTAACCCACTTCCTATGCATAGGGATTTTGTGAGCAAATAACTTGTGGGAACAATAATCAACTAGCATAGGAGGGCAAAACAAGCATAACTTCAAAACTTTAAGCACATAAAGAGGAAACTTGATATTATTGCAATTCCTACAAGCATATATTCCTCCATCATAATAATTTTCAGTAGCATCATGAATGAATTCAACAATATAAATATCACATAAAGCATTCTTTTCATGGTCTACAAGCATAGAAATTTTATTACTCTCCACATAAGCAAATTTCTTCTCATGAATAGTAGTGGGGGCAAGCTCAACAAAATAATTATCATGTGAGGCATAATCCAATTGAAAACTAGAATCATGATGACAAGTTTCATGGATATCATTATTCTTTATAGCATACAAGTCATCACAATAATCATCATAAATAGGAGGCATGGTTTCATCATAATAAATTTTCTCATCAAAACTTGGGGTACAAAAAATATCATCTTCATCAAACATAGCTTCCCCAAGCTTGTGGCTTTGCATATCATTAGCATCATAGATATTCAAGGAATTCATACTAACAACATTGCAATCATGCTCATCATTCAAATATTTAGTGCCAAACATTCTAATGCATTCTTCTTCTAGCACTTGAGCACAATTATCGGAATCCTTATTTTCATGATAGATATTAAAAAGATGAAGCATATGAGGTAACCTTAATTCCATTTTTTTGTAATTTTCTTTTATAAACTAAACTAGTGATAAAACAAGAAACTAAAAGACTCGATTGCAAGATCCAAAGATATACCTTCAAGCGCTAACCTCCCCGGCAACGGCGCCAGAAAAGAGCTTGATGTCTACTACACAACCTTCTTCTTGTAGACGTTGTTGGGCCTCCAAGTGTAGAGGTTTGTAGGACAGTAGCAAATTTCCCTCAAGTGGATGACCTAAGGTTTATCAATCCGTAGGAGGCGTAGGATGAATATGGTCTCTCTCAAGCAACCCTGCAACCAAATAACAAAGAGTCTCTTGTGTCCCCAACACACCCAATACAATGGTAAATTGTATAGGTGCACTAGTTCGGCGAAGAGATGGTGATACAAGTGCAATATGGATAGTAGATAAAGGTATTTGTAATCTGAAATTATAAAAAACAGCAAGGTAACTAATGATAAAAGTGAGCGTAAACGGTATTGAAATGCGTTGAAACAAGGCCTAGGGTTCATACTTTCGCTAGTGCAAGTTCCCTCAACAATAATAGCATAATTGGATCATATAACTATCCCTCAACATGCAACAAAGAGTCACTCCAAAGTCACTAATAGCGGAGAACGAACGAAGAGAATATGGTAGGGTACGAAACCACCTCAAAGTTATTCTTTCCAATCAATCCGTTGGGCTATTCCTATAAGTGTCACAAACAGCCCTAGAGTTCGTACTAGAATAACACCTTAAGACACAAATCAACCAAAACCCTAATGTCACCTAGATACTCCAATGTCACCTCAAGTATCCGTGGGTATGATTATACGATATGCGTCACACAATCTCAGATTCATCTATTCAAACCAACACAAAGGACCTCAAAGAGTGCCCCAAAGTTTCTACTAGAGAATCACGACGAAAACGTGTGCCAACCCCTATGAATAGGTTCATGGGCGGAACCCGCAAGTTGATCACCAAAACATACATCAAGTGAATCACGTGATATCCCAATGTCACCATAGATACGCACGGCAAGACATACATCAAGTGTTCTCAAATATTTAAAGACTCAATCCGATAAGATAACTTCAAAGGAAAAACTGAATTCATTACAAGAGAGTAGAGGGGGAGGAGAAACATAAGATCCAACTATAATAGCAAAGCTCGCGACACATCAAGATCGTGCCAAATCAAGAACACGAGAGAGAGAGAGAGATCAAACACATAGCTACTGGTACACACCCTCAGACCCGAGGGAGAACTACTCCCTCCTCCTCATGGAGAGCACCGGGATGATGAAGATGGCCATCGGAGAGGGATTCCCCCTCCGGCAGGGTGCCGGAACGGGTCTAGATTGGCTTTCGGTGGCTACGGAGGCTTTTGGCGGCAGAACTCCCGATCTTTTATGCTCCCCGATCGTTTTAGGGTATATGGAGATATATAGGCGGAAGAAGTATGTCAGGGGAGCCAAGAGGGGCCCACGAGGGTGGAGGGTGCACCCTAAGGGGGTGGGCGCCCCCCTACCTCATGGCTCCCTTGTTTCTTCCCTAACGTGCACTCCAAGTCTATCAGGTTGTTTTCCTTCCAAAAATAAGTTCCGTGAAGTTTCAGGTCAATTGGACTCCATTTGATTTTCCTCTTCTGCGATACTCTAAAACAAGGGAAAAAAAACAGAAACTGGCACTGGGCTTTGGGTTAATAGGTTAGTCCCAAAAATGATATAAAAGTGTATAATAAAGCCCATAAACATCCAAAACAGTATATAATATAGCATGGAGCAATCAAAAATTATAGATACGTTGGAGACGTATCAGGCAACACGTCCGTGTCAAGTAGACCGAAACGATTCTGCATCTACTACTATTACTCCACACATCGGCCGCTATCCAGCATGCATCTAGAGTATTAAGTTCATAAGAACAGAGTAACACATTAGGCAAGATGACTTGATGTAGAGGGATAAACTCAAGCAATATGATATAAACCCCATCTTTTTATCCTGGATGGCAACAATACAATACGTGCCTTGCTGTCCCTACTGTCACTGGGAAAGGACACCGCAAGATTGAACCCAAAGCTAAGAACTTCTCCCATTGCAAGAAAGATCAATCTAGTAGGCCAAACGAAACTGATAATTTGAAGAGACTTGCAAAGATATCAAATCATGCATATAAGAATTCAGAGAAGAATCAAATATTCTTCATAGATAAACTTGATCATAAACCCATAATTCATCGGATCTCGGCAAACACACCGCAAAAAGTATTACATCGAATAGATCTCCAAGAAGATCGAGGAGAACTTTGTATTGAGAACCAAAGAGAGAGAAGAAGCCATCTAGCTAATAACTATGGACCCAAAGGTCTATGGTAAACTACTCACACATCATTGGAGAGGCTATGGTGTTGATGTAGAAGCCCTCCGTGATCGAATCCCCCTTCGGCAGATCGCCGAAAAAGGTCCCCAAATGGGATCTCACGGGTACAGAAGGTTGCGGCGGTGGAAAAGTGGTTTCGTGGCTCCCCTAGATGTTTTCAGGGTATAAGAGTATATATAGGCGAAAGAAGTAGGTCGATGGAGCTACGAGGGGCCCACGAGAGTGGGGGCGCACCGCCCTACCTCGTGGCCACCTCGTTGCTTCCTTGACCTCCACTCCAAGTCTCCTGGATTGCGTTTATTCCAAAAAAAGATCCTCACGAAGGTTTCATTCTGTTTGGATTCCGTTTGATATTCCATTTCTGCCAAACACTGAAATAGGCAAAAAAACAACAATTTGCAATGGGCCTTCGGTTAATAGGTTAGTCCCAAAAATAATATAAAATTGCATATTAAAGCCCATTAAACATCCAAAATAGATAATATAGTAGCATGGAATAATCAAAAATTATAGATACGTTGGAGACATATCAGTACCCTCTTTTTACTTTCTGTTATTTAGATTAAATAAAGCAAAAATAGTATTTTCTATCTGTTTTCTGCATTATCCTTGCAATAAAAAATACCCCGAAAATAAAAGTTCTTCAAATGCCCTGAAAATTTTATATGATTTTTTCTAGAATATTTAAGAATTATTGGCACTGAGAACACACCAGGGGGCCTCACCACCTGGCCACGAGGGTCCTGGGCGCGCCCACCCCCTGGGGCACGCCCCCTGCCTCGTGGACCCCACGTGGGCCCCCTCCACTTATTCTTGCACCCACAAACACCGTCTTCCTCCAGAAAAAATCATCCACCAGCTCAAACCCGAGTTCTAGCTCATCTCGCTGCCATTTTCGATCTCCTTGCTCAAAGCTCCATTCACAAAACTACTTTGGCGATTGTTCTTCGGTATGTGACTCCTCCAATGGTCCAATCAGTTTTTGTTCTAGTGCTTTATTTATTGTAAATTTTTGCTACTTAGGTGACCCTGTTCTTGAGCTTGCATGTCAAATTTATGTGGTCAAAAGTACTTTTAGTGCATGATATGGCCTCTAGGCACTTGTACGAGTAGTTGCTATCAATCTTGTTGAGTTTGATTCACTTTTATTTTGAGTCACTAAAAATTTCAGAAATTTTTTAGAGAAAGAAAATGATGAAGAGATTGTTGAGGGGCTCTTCGATCCGAAGCTCGAAGGATAAGCAAAGTGAAGAGAATAAGAAGCCCAAATATAATCTCCCTCGCACTGCGGAGGTTTGGCCGTGTGAATGGCCTTGTGACGAGTTCTTGAAAGTAGCCAAGATTTATGAAGACTTTTATTATTTGGCTGAGAATGCAGGCCTCATCGACTTCCTCCGCGACCAGCGCAAACATTATCACCTCCTCACTAATATTTTTGTGCAAAATTTTAACTTTCATGCTAAGAAATCACCACCTTCGGTGGAATTTCACTTATATGATGGGGTAAAGGAGATGTCACTATATGATTTTTGCCAGGTCTGTACGATACCCTTTGTGGGCAGCATAGAGGAACACCATCGTAATGATGTGGAGGGATTTATTGATATGATTGTTGTAGGGGAAACGAGGAAAGTTTCTGATGCAAGAATTACTAGCATACATTTTCCTGTTCTATGTTACTTTGCAATATTTGTTAGTAGATGCTTAATTGGTCACGGGAACAGTGGAAATCTCAGTGCTCCTGATATTGTTATTTTGTGCCATGCTTTGTTTCATGATACCACTTTCAGTTTAGGCGCTATTGTTGCTAAACATTAAATCTGAAATGTACAAAGGGTCCCATCTTCGGAGGTATCTTTGCTTCGCGCCTTGCTGCACACTTTAGGATACCTATTAGGCATTATGAGAAAGAGGAAAAGTTGCTGCCTCCTATTTTTCTAGATTATAAGAGTATGGTAGGACATGATTTTATTGTTAAAGATACGAAGAAGATGCTTAAATATAGATTGATATTTGATAAAAACTACTATGAGATTATTACCTTGCCTGCGCCCTCTTTGTTTAACATATTTTCAGGCACGTACCTCGTGTTGCCGGAGGCCGTTCATGCATACTGGAGCCTGACATCAGCTCCAGAGCCTGAGCCGGAGCCACCCCTTGACCCTTATCGACGGTCTGTTTATCAGTGGGATCCGGTGGAGATCGCCAACCAGTGGCACCCAGAGGACACTCCTCCGTACACGGCTAAGGAATAGATCACGTGGATCAACTTGTGTGTTCTAGGGTGCCTCTGCCTCAGTATATAAAGGACCAAAGGGGGGGGGAGCCGGCCGGCCACATAGGGCGCGCCAGGAGAGTCCTACTCCCTCTGGGAGTAGGATCCCCCCCCCCAATCCTAGTTGGAATAGGACTTGTGGAGGGGGGAAAAGAGAGAGAGGGGCCGGGCCCCTCTCCTTGTCCAATTCGGACCAAGGGAAGGGAGGGGCGCGCGGCCCATGTAGGGCTGCCTCTTCTCTTTTCCACTAAGGCCCATCATGGCCCATTTAGCTCCCGGGGGGTTCCGGTAACCTCCCGGTACTCCAGTAAAATCCCGATTTCACCCGGAACACTTCCGATATCCAAACATAGGCTTCCAATATATCAATCTTTATGTCTCGACCATTTCGAGACTCCTCGTCATGTCCGTGATCACATCCGAGACTCCGAACAACCTTCGGTACATCAAAATGCATAAACTCATAATATAACTGTCGTCGTAACCTTAAGCGTGCGGACCCTACGGGTTCGAGAACAATGTAGACATGACCGAGACATGTCTCCAGTCAATAACCAATAGCGGGACCTGGATGCCCATATTGGCTCCTACATATTCTACGAAGATCTTTATCGGTCAGACCGCATAACAACATACGTCGTTCCCTTTGTCATCGGTATGTTACTTGCCCGAGATTCGATCATCGGTATTCCAATACCTAGTTCAATCTCGTTGCCGGCAAGTCTCTTTACTCGTTCTGTAATACATCATCCCGCAACTAACTCATTTAGTTGCAATGCTTGCAAGGCTTAAGTGATGTGCATTACCGAGAGGGCCCAGAGATACCTCTCCGACAATCGGAGTGACAAAACCTAATCTCGAAATACGCCAACCCAACATGTACCTTTGGAGACACCTGTAGTACTCCTTTATAATCACCCAGTTACGTTGTGACGTTTGGTAGTACCCAAAGTGTTCCTCCGGTAAACGGGAGTTGCATAATCTCATAGTTATAGGAACATGTATAAGTCATGAAGAAAGCAATAACAACATACTAAACGATCGGTTGCTAAGCTAATGGAATGGGTCATGTCAATCAGATCATTCTCTCAATGATGTGATCCCGTTAATCAAATAACAACTCATTGTTCATGGTTAGGAAACATAACCATCTTTGATTAACGAGCCAGTCAAGTAGAGGCATACTAGTGACACTTTGTTTGTCTATGTATTCACACATGTATTATGTTTCCGGTTAATACAATTCTAGCATGAATAATAAACATTTATCATGATTATAAGGAAATAAATAATAACTTTATTATTGCCTCTAGGGCATATTTCCTTCAGTCTCCCACTTGCACTAGAGTCAATAATCTAGTTCACATCGCCATGTGATTTAACAGCAATAGTTCACATCACCATGTGATTAACACCCATAGTTCACATCGATATGTGATCAACACCCAAAGGGTTTACTAGAGTCAGTAATCTAGTTCACATCGCTTTGTGATTAACACCCAAAGAGTACTAAGGTGTGATCATGTTTTGCTTGTGAGATAATTTTAGTCAACGGGTCTGTTACATTCAGATCCGTAAGTATTTTGCTAATTTCTATGTCAACAATGCTCTGCACGGAGCTACTCTAGCTTATTGCTCCCACTTTCAATATGTATCTAAATCGAGACTTAGAGTCATCCAGATCTATGTCAAAACTTGCATTGACGTAAATTTTTACGATGAACCTTTTTGTCACCTCCATAATTGAGAAATATTTCCTTATTCCACTAAGGATAATTTTGACCGCTGTCCAGTGATCTACTCTTAGATCACTATTGTACTCCCTTGCTTAACACAGTGTAGGGTATACAATAGATCTGGTACACAGCATGGCATACTTTATAGAACCTATGGCTGAGGCATAGGGAATGACTTTCATTCTATTTCTATCTTCTGCCGTGGTCGGGCTTTGAGTCTTACTCAATTTCACACCTTGTAACATAGGCAAGAAACTCTTTCTTTGTCTGTTCCATTTCGAACTACTTCAAAATCTTGTCAAGGTATGTATTGAAAAACCTTATCAAGCGTCTTGATCTATCTCTATAGATCTTGATGCTCAATATGTAAGCAACTTCACCGAGGTCTTTCTTTGAAAAACTCCTTTCAAACACTCCTTTATGCTTTGCAGAATAATTCTACATTATTTCCGATCAACAATATGTCATTCACATATACTTATCAGAAATGTTGTAGTGCTCCCACTCACTTCCTTGTAAATACAGGCTTCACCGCAAGTCTGTATAAAACTATATGCTTTGATCAACTTATCAAAGCGTATATTCCAACTCCGAGATTCTTGCACCAGTCCATAGATGGATCGCTGGAGCTTGCATATTTAGTTAACACCTTTAGGATCGACAAAACCTTCTAGTTGCATCGTATACAACTCTTCTTTAGTAAATCCATTAAGGAATGTAGTTTTGTTTATCCATTTGCCAGATTCATAAAATGCGGCAATTGCTAACATGATTCGGACAGACTTAAGCATAGATACGAGTGAGAAAATCTCATCGTAGTCAACACCTTGAACTTGCCAAAAACCTTTTGCGACAAGTCGAGCTTTGTAGACAGTAATATTACCGTCAGCGTCAGTCTTCTTCTTGAAGATCCATTTATTCTCAATTGCTTGCCGATCATCGGGCAAGTCAACCAAAGTCCATACTTTGTTCTCATACATGGATCCCATCTCAGATTTCATGGCTTCAAGCCACTTTGCGGAATTTGGGCTCACCATTGCTTCTTCATAGTTCGTAGGTTCATCATGATCTAGTAGCATGACTTCCAGAACGGGATTACCGTACCACTCTAGTGCGGATCTTACTCTGGTTGATCTACGAGGTTCAGTAGTATCTTGTTCTGAAGTTTCATGATCATCATCATTAGCTTCCTCACTAACTGGTGTAGATGTCATAGAAACAGTTTTCTGTGATGTACTACTTTCCAATAAGGGAGCAGGTACAGTTACCTCGTCAAGTTCTACTTTCCTCCCACTCACTTCTTTCGAGAGAAACTCCTTCTCCAGAAAGTTTCCGAATTTAGCAACAAAAGTCTTGCCTTCGGATCTGTGATAGAAGGTGTATCCAATAGTTTCCTTTGGATATCCTATGAAGACACATTTCTCCGATTTGGGTTCGAGCTTATCAGGTTGAAGCTTTTTCACATAAGCATCGCAGCCCCAAACTTTCAGAAATGACAACTTTGGTTTCTTGCCAAACCACGGTTCATAAGGCGTCGTCTCAACGGATTTTGATGGTGCCCTATTTAACGTGAATGCGGCCGTCTCTAGAGCGTATCCCCAAAACGATAGCGGTAAATCAGTAAGAGACATCATAGATCGCACCATATCTAGTAAAGTACGATTACGACGTTCGGACACACCATTACGCTGAGGTGTTCCGGGTGGCGTGAGTAGTGAAACTATTTCACATTGTTTAATTTGAAGACCAAACTCGTAACTCAAATATTTTACCTCTGCGATCATATCGTAGAAACTTCTATTTTCTTGTCACGATGATTTTCCACTTCACTCTGAAATTCTTTGAACTTTTCAAATGTTTCAGACTTATGTTTCATCAAGTAGATATACCCATATCTGCTTAAATCATCTGTGAAGGTGAGAAAATAACGATATCCGCCACGAGCCTCAATATTCATCGGACCACATACATCTGTATGTATGATTTCCAACAAATCTATTGCTCTCTCCATAGTACTGGAGAACAGCGTTTTAGTCATCTTGCCCATGAGGCACGGTTCGCAAGTACCAAGTGATTCATAATCAAGTGGTTCCAAAAGTCCATCAGTATGGAGTTTCTTCATGCGCTTTACACCGATATGACCTAAATGGCAGTGCCACAAATAAGTTGCACTCTCATTATCAACTTTGCATCTTTTGGCTTCAACATTATGAATATGTGTGTTACTACTATCGAGATTCAACAAGAATAGACCACTCTTCAAGGGTGCATGACCATAAAAGATATTACTCATATAAATAGAACAACCATTATTCTCTGATTTAAATGAATAACCGTCTCGCATCAAACAAGATCCAGATATAATGTTCATGCTTAACGCTGGCACCAAATAACAAGTATTTAGGTCTAATACTAATCCCGAAGGTAGATGTAGAGGTAGCGTGCCGACTGCGATCACATCGACTTTGGAACCGTTTCCCACGCGCATCGTCACCTCGTCCTTAACCAATCTTTGCTTGATCCATAGTCCCTATTTCGAGTTGCAAATATTAGCAACAGAACCAGTATCAAATACCCAGGTGCTACTGCGAGCATTAGTAAGGTACACATCAATAACATGTATATCACATATACCTTTGTTCACCTTGCCATCCTTCTTATCCGCCGAATACTTGGGGCAGTTCCGCTTCCAGTGACCAGTCTGCTTGCAATAGAAGCACTCAGTTTCAGGCTTAGGTCCAGGTTTGGGTTTCCTCTCTTGAGTAGCAACTTGCTTGCCGTTCTTTTTGAAGTTCCCCTTCTTCTTCCCTTTGCCCTTTTTCTTGAAACTGGTGGTCTTGTTGACCATCAACACTTGATGCTCCTTCTTGATTTCTACCTCCGCAGCTTTCAGCATCGCGAAGAGCTCGGGAATAGTCTTATTCATCCCTTGCATATTATAGTTCATCACGAAGCTCTTGTAGCTTGGTGGCAGTGATTGGAGAATTCTGTCAATGACGCAATCATCTGGAAGATTAACTCCCAATTGAATCAAGTGATTATTATACCCAGACATTTTGAGTATATGCTCACTAACAGAACTGTTCTCTTCCATCTTGCAGCTATAGAACTTATTGGAGACTTCATATCTCTCAATCCGGGCATTTGCTTGAAATATTAACTTCAACTCCTAGAACATCTCATATGCTCCATGACGTTCAAAACGTCGTTGAAGTCCTGATTCTAAGCCGTAAAGCATGGCACACTGAACTATCGAGTAGTCATCAGCTTTGCTTTGCCAGACGTTCATAACATCCGGCGTTGCTCCTGTAGCAGGCCTGGCACCCAGCGGTGCTTCCAGGATGTAATTCTTCTGTGCAGCAATGAGGATAATCCTCAAGTTACGGACCCAGTCCGTGTAATTGCTACCATCATCTTTCAACTTTGCTTTCTCAAGGAACGCATTAAAATTCAACGGAACAACAGCACGAGCCATCTATCTACAATCAAACATAAACAAGCAAGATACTAATCAAGTACTAAGTTTCATGATAAATTTAAGTTCAGTTAATTTACTCAAAGAACTCCCACTTAGATAGACATCCCTCTAATCCTCTAAGTGATTACGTGATCCAAATCAACTAAACCATGTCCGATCATCATGTGAGATGGAGTAGTTTCATTGGTGAACATCATTATGTTGATCATATCTACTATATGATTCACGGTCGACCTTTCGGTCTCCGTGTTCCGAGGCCATATCTGTATATGCTTGGCTCGTCAAGTATAACCTGAGTATTCCGCGTGTGCAACTGTTTTGCACCCGTTGTATTTGAACGTAGAGCCTATCACACCCGATCATCACGTGGTGTCTCAGCACGAAGAACTTTCGCAACGGTGCATACTCAGGGAGAACACTTCTTGATAATTTAGTGAGAGATCATCTTATAATGCTACCGTCAATCAAAGCAAGATAAGATGCATAAAAGATAAACATCACATGCAATCAATATAAGTGATATGATATGGCCATCTTCATCTTGTGCTTGTGATCTCCATCTCCGAAGCACCGTCATGATCACCATCATCACCGGCGCGACACCTTTGATCTCCATCGTAGCATCGTTGTCGTCTCGCCAATCTTATGCTTCCACGACTATCACTACCGCTTAGTGATAAAGTAAAGCATTACAACGCGATTGCATTGCATACAATAAAGCGACAACCATATGGCTCCTGCCAGTTGCCGATAACTCAGTTACAAAACATGATCATCTCATACAATAATTTAGCATCATGTCTTGACCATATCACATCACAACATGCCCTGCAAAAACAAGTTAGACGTCCTCTACTTTGTTGTTGCAAGTTTTACGTGGCTGCTATGGGCTTAAGTAAGAACCAATCTCACCTACGCATCAAAAACACAACGATAGTTTGTCAATTTGACTCCGTTTTAACCTTCGCAAGGACCAGGCGTAGCCATACTTGGTTCAACTAAAGTTGGAGAAACTGTCACCCACAAGCCACCTCTGTGCAAAGCACGTCGGGAGAACCGGTCTCGCGTAAGCGTACGCGTAATGTCGGTCTGGGCCGCTTCATCCAACAATACCGCCGAACCAAAGTATGACATGCTGGTAGGCAGTATGACTTATATCGCCCACAACTCACTTGTGTTCTACTCGTGCATATAACATCAACATATAAAACCTAGGCTCGGATGCCACTGTTGGGTTTCGTAGTAATTTCAAAAAATTTCCTACGCACACGCAAGATCATGGTGATGCATAGCAACGAGAGGGGGAGTATGATCTACATACCTAGTAGATCGACAACGGAAGCGTTTGGTTGATGTAGTCATACGTCTTCACGATCCGACCGATCAAGCACCGAAACTACGGCACCTCCGAGTTCTAGCACACGTTCAGCTCGATGACGATCCCCGGACTCCGATCCAGCAAAGTGTCGGGGAAGAGTTCCGTCAGCACGACGGTGTGGTGACGATCTTGACGTGCTACTGCTGCAGGGCTTCGCCTAAGCACCGCTACAATATAATCGAGGATTATGGTGGTTGGGGCGCCGCACACGGCTAAGGAATAGATCACGTGCATCAACTTGTGTGTTCTAGGGTGCCTCTGCCTCAGTATATAAAGGACCAAAGGGGGGGGGAAGCCGGCCGGCCACATAGGGCGCGCCAGGAGAGTCCTACTCCCTCTGGGAGTAGGATCCCCCCCCCCCAATCCTAGTTGGAATAGGACTTGTGGAGGGGGGAAAAGAGAGAGAGGGGCCGGGCCCCTCTCCTTGTCCAATTCGGACCAAGGGAAGGGAGGGGCGCGCGGCCCATGTAGGGCTGCCTCTTCTCTTTTCCACTAAGGCCCATCATGGCCCATTTAGCTCCCGGGGGGTTCCGGTAACCTCCCGGTACTCCAGTAAAATCCCGATTTCACCCGGAACACTTCCGATATCCAAACATAGGCTTCCAATATATCAATCTTTATGTCTCGACCATTTCGAGACTCCTCGTCATGTCCGTGATCACATCCGGGACTCCGAACAACCTTCGGTACATCAAAATGCATAAACTCATAATATAACTGTCGTCGTAACCTTAAGCGTGCGGACCCTACGGGTTCGAGAACAATGTAGACATGACCGAGACATGTCTCCAGTCAATAACCAATAGCGGGACCTGGATGCCCATATTGGCTCCTACATATTCTACGAAGATCTTTATCGGTCAGACCGCATAACAACATACGTCGTTCCCTTTGTCATCGGTATGTTACTTGCCCGAGATTCGATCGTCGGTATTCCAATACCTAGTTCAATCTCGTTGCCGGAAAGTCTCTTTACTCGTTCTGTAATACATCATCCCGCAACTAACTCATTTAGTTGCAATGCTTGCAAGGCTTAAGTGATGTGCATTACCGAGAGGGCCCAGAGATACCTCTCCGACAATCGGAGTGACAAAACCTAATCTCGAAATACGCCAACCCAACATGTACCTTTGGAGACACCTGTAGTACTCCTTTATAATCACCCAGTTACGTTGTGACGTTTGGTAGTACCCAAAGTGTTCCTCCGGTAAACGGGAGTTGCATAATCTCATAGTTATAGGAACATGTATAAGTCATGAAGAAAGCAATAGCAACATACTAAACGATCGGGTGCTAAGCTAATGGAATGGGTCATGTCAATCAGATCATTCTCTCAATGATGTGATCCCGTTAATCAAATAACAACTCATTGTTCATGGTTAGGAATCATAACCATCTTTGATTAACGAGCCAGTCAAGTAGAGGCATACTAGTGACACTTTGTTTGTCTATGTATTCACACATGTATTATGTTTCCGGTTAATACAATTCTAGCATGAATAATAAAAATTTATCATGATTATAAGGAAATAAATAATAACTTTATTATTGCCTCTAGGGCATATTTCCTTCAATGCTTCCATGTATGCTTATTGCATTTGTGTTGTATAGTTGGACGTGTTCATCTAATGCCATGTAGTTATCCATCGGTGTATATTCAGTGAAATTACTCAAACATTCTCTCCCAATTGCTATTGTCGTAGTGTTTCTGACCATTCCCCTATGATATACTGGAAATAGCTTATTACATAATTGAGATAATTATTTTCTTTCTCGTACGATATGCTCACTCTCGCGCCTCTCTTGGTGAATGATAGTCAATGCGACCTCCCATGTTTACTATAGTTGAACTTGTATATCCATGTGATTGCTACGTATGATTCCCTCCAAATATTTCTTTTCACACTTCTCACTACAACAGGCTCTACATATTCCACTATCCTATATTTTGTATTGATATCGAGCAACTAAATATACATTTCACTCCTCATATTCATGCTACTAATATCTTGTAACAAAAATATACTTCACTTCCAACAATTCATTATACTACATTTTATTAATATTCTAGGCTCTAGGGATTTGGATTCTAAAATGCCCTTGCCAAAGATGGGGACCCTCGAGTGCTTGATGGCAAGAGTGATAGGGGATGCTCTTGTAGACTAGAGACATATTATTGGTCCTCACTCTCTATATTATTAGTGGAATGTAATCGAATTACCAACTCGGTTTTAGTGATGTCCCGACGTTCAGCATTAGATCAAAAAGAGTTTCCCTCGCAAAAAAAAGGTCAAAAAGAGTTTACAGATTATAACACTCTTATTGTATGAATACATTTCTAGCGAACTGCATATTGGTATTGTATGGAAATTAATGCTATTTTTTGTTATTTATTTTTCCTATAAGCCATGTTATGTATCCACCAAATAAAGCAATATTTTGAATTTCTTAAAAAGACTTTCCCTCTTTCTTTCGCCCATTGAAGTTTCTTCCACATTGAATTTAGGTAGCTTGATTCATCCGCACATCGTTATAACTTGGTAAGTGCCACAATTAATGGCATGGATATTTTATGATGCAAAAAAAAAACAATGGCATAGCTATTTTAGCCTATAACTTAAAGAAAGATTTCATATTTGATATTGATTTTCTTGTATTTGATACTTCATATTGGTGAAAGATGATCTGCCCATCAATAGTTAGTTTATTAATATGCAAGCTTTGCGATAAATGTAGACGATGTATGAGTATATATGGGTGGGACATTTTTATGTATTATGTGTATCCAGTATTTCCAAAAAAATACTTGTTACTATAGTTTTTATTGTGAAATATTTTCCTCGTTGCAAAGTGTGCATTTTGATTTTTCTGGGTAGCTCGACATGGAAGGAATAAATGTGCAATATATATCTTAAAAAAAGGAATCCACGAAAGCACTGTAGTTTTTCTCTCAGATGCAAAAAAGCACCATAGTTATAGGCTTCTATCTAAGATGTCCACTCGTGATTATTCGTCTATCTAATCTCTTTTATATCAGCTTTCTGCAGTTACGTGCAAACTCTTCTTTTCCTTCTATTATAAACTGATGTGCAACGGACATAGAGGCAGGCTTCCTTTTGTATGTGACGTGGGTAATGTTGCTATTGACTGTAGCCATTACTCTTTTGCAATTTAGGATACCTATACGGACCGGATTGCACCATCATGGCATATGCATTTAGACGTCCGAACTGAACCGCGTGGTTTAAACTGGATTGCACCATCGTGGCCTATGCATGTTGACGTCCGCGCTGAATTGCCCAAGTTAACTATTCATAGTGTTACCCCTAAAAAACAGATTTGTACGTGTTCCCCCCAAAAAAATTGTACGTGACATGTGAAAGTGTTTGCACGCAACAATATTTGTACGTTACGTTTATAATTTCAGATCTAGGCTGTTAACATCTAAAATTAATGGTTAAATTAATTTAATCTATATGGACAAATGTAATATCATGTTTGTCTCCTGTCTTAATAATATATCGATATTTGGTCCTACGCGTTATAACTTTTTTATAATATTTGCGACAAATTTTGTAATACATATTGTTTTCTTTATTATTTTAGATTATTATGTTCCAACCCTTTTATTACAGAAATATGTGTACTTTATAAGAGATGATTTTTTACTTTTAATCTAAAGACACGTGTACAACTTTTTTTACCTGATAAAAAAGAGATTGTACCTAGGATAGTATCATATGCAATTGTAATTTCTAAGACGGAGTGGCCGAATAAAATATTAATTAGCACATGACAATGTCGGACATGTCACGTTTGCACTTTGGATGCCAACCCAAAACGGATTGCACCACGCTGCCGCTGTTGCCTAATTCTTATGAACGTGTGCTAACCGGACTTCTTCCTCTTCCTTTTTCCATCTCAATTGAGTTCGGCTATGGTCCACGCGTCTATCTTATTTATTTTTGAGATTACACATTTATCTATTTGGCCCGAACATATTATCTCTAGCGTTATTTCAAAAAAAATCGCTAGCGTGACAGGTTGTACATAATTATGTTGTACGTAACTTCTATTAGACTTTAGATCTCAACCATTATTATTTAGATCAACGGATCATATATTTTAAACCTATGTGGATCAACGTAATAGTTTGTTTGCCTCTTGTCTTAAGTATATAATAGATAGATGCTTGCAGATTGCAGTTTAGTCCAATATATGTGCACTATTATTATTATTATCCACACCGTTCGATCGTGCAAGTGAAAGGCAATAGTGACGATATATGATGAACTAATTGAGATGAGAAAAGCTGGTATGAACTCGACCTATCTTGTTTTTGTAAATATGTTTAGTTCATCGTTCCTGATTCAGCATATTATGAATGAAACATGTTTGCAATGATAATTTGATATTATAGTTGCTCAAATCATGCTTAATTAGCTAGGAGTTTATAATGGTTTACCTTGGGTGTCAACATGCTATTAAAATGGTTGTGATGTGGTATAATAGGGTGGTATCCTCCTTTAAACGATTCGAGTTGCTTGACTTGGCACATGTTCACGCATGTAGTTGAAACAAAATCAACATAGCTTTCACGATATTTATGCTCATGGTGAATTATATCCTACTCATGCTTGCACTCAGTGTTGATTAATTTTAATGCATGTTTATGACTGTTGTCACTCTCTAGCTGGTGCTTCCCAGTCTATTTCTAGCCTTCACTTGTATTAAGCGGGAATACTGCTTGTGCATCCACTTTCATAAACTCCAAAAGTTATTCCATATGAGTCCACCATACCTTCCTATATGCGGTATCTACCTGCCGTTCCAAGTAAATTTGTATGTGCCAAACTCTAAACCTTCAAATGAAATTTTGTTTTGTATGTTCGAATAGCTCATGCATCAACTAGGGCTATATATATCTTCCATGCTAGGTGGGTTATTCTCCAGAGGAGTGCACTCCGCTTCTCATTCATGAGAAAATGACTGGTAACCGGGATGCCCAGTCTCATACTTAAATTGAAATAATTGCAAACAAAACTCTCAGAATTGTTGTTAGTTGGAGGCACCTGTTGTTTCGAACAAGCCATGGATTGATGTTTGTTGGTGGTGGGGGAGTATAAAATTTACAATTCTGTTTGGGAACCGCCTATAATGTGTGTAGCATGGAAGATATCGAGATCTCTCGGTTGTTATGTTGACAATGAAAGTATACCACTCAAAATATTATTCATCTCTATTTCAAAATCGAGCTCTGGCACCTCTACAAATCCATGCTTCCCTCTGAGAAGGGCCTATCTATTTACTTTTATGTTGAGTCATCATCCTCTTATTAAAAAGCACCAATTGGAGAGCACCGCTGTCATTTGCATGCATTACTATTAGTTTACATTGAGTATGGCTGTGACTAGATCTCTTTTACCATGAATTATAATGTTTAGTCAGTCCTTGAACTTCAGAGGTGCTCTGCATTTATGTTTTGCGGTCTCAGAACGGGCTACCGAGATACCATCTTGTTATATCATATTATGATTGTTTTGAAAAAGTGTTGTCATCGAGATTTACTATTATTGCTCGCTAGTTGATTATGCCATTGATATGAGTAAACATGAGTCCTAAATGTTATTATGAATATGGTTAGTTCATAATCTTTGATGAAAACTTGAATGCTGGCTTTACATATTTACAACAACAAGATCAAACAGAGTTTGTAAAAGTTTTTCTTTATCACTTTCAGTTTGTCAACTGAATTTCTTGAGAACAAGCAAAGGTTTAAGCTTGGGGGAGTTGATACGTCTCCATCTTATCTACTTTTCCAAACACTTTTGACCTTGTTTTGGACTCTAACTTGCATGATTTGAATGGAACTAACCCGGACTGACGTTGATTTCAGCAGAATTGCCATGGTGTTATTTTTGTGCAGAAATAAAAGTTCTCGGAATGACCTGAAACTTCACGGAGAATATTTTTGGAATATATAAAAAATGCTAGCGAAAGAATCAACACCAGGGGGCCCACACCCTATCCACGAGGGTGGGGGCGCACCCACCCCCCTGGGGCACGCCCCCTGTCTCGTGGGCCCCCTAAGGCTCCACCGGCCTCAACTCCAACTCTATATATTCATGTTCGGGGAGAAAAAATTCAGAGAGAAGGATTCATCATGTTTTACGATACAGAGCCGTCGCCAAGCCCTAATCTCTCTCGGGAGGGCTGATCTGGAGTCCGTTCGGGGCTCCGAAGAGGGGAATCCGTCGCCATCGTCATCATCAACCTTCCTGCATCACCAATTTGATGATGCTCACCGCCATGCGTGAGTAATTCCATCATAGGCTTGCTGGACGGTGATGGGTTGGATAAGATTTATCATGTAATCGAGTTAGTATTGTTAGGGTTTGACCCCTAGTATCCATTATGTTATGAGATTGATGTTGCTATGACTTTGCTATGCTTAATGTTTGTCACTAGGACCCGAGTGCCATGATTTCAGATCTGAACCTATTGTGTTTTCATGAATATATGTGAGTTTTTGATCCTATTTTGCAAGTCAATAGTCGCCTACTATGTGTTATGATCCGGTAACCCCGAAGTGACAATAATTGGGACCACTCCCGGTGATGACCGTAGTTTGAGGAGTTCATGTATTCACTAAGTGTTAATGCTTTGTTCCGGTACTCTATTAAAAGGAGGCCTTAATATCCCTTAGTTTCCAATAGGACCCCGCTGCCACGGGAAGGTATGACAAAAGATGCCATGCAAGTTCTTTTCCATAAGCACGTATGACTATATTCGGAATACATGCCTACATTACATTGATGAACTGGAGCTAGTTCTGTGTCGCCCTATGTTATAACTGTTGCATGAGGAATCGCATCCGAGATAATTATCCATCACTGATCCATTGCCTACGAGCTTTTCACAAATTGATCTTTGCTTAGTTACTTTTTTGTTGCCACTGTTACAATCACTACAAACCCAATATTGTTACTTTTGCCACCGTTACCGTTACTTCTATATTACTTTGCTACTAAATACTTAGTTGTAGATATTAAGTCTTTCAGGTGCGGTTGAATTGACAATTCAACTGTTAATACTTGAGAATATTCTTTGGCTCCCCTTGTGTCGAATCAATAAATTTCAGTTGAATACTCTACCCTCAAAAACTGTCGCGACACCCTATACTTGTGGGTTATCAATACGTCACCAACGTATATTTTTTTATTGTTTCATGCTATTATATCATCAATCTTGGATGCTTTATATACATGTTATTCTATTTTATATCATTTTTGGGTACTAACTTATTAACTCAGTGCTAGTGTCAGTTCCTGTTTTTTTTCTTGTTTTTGGCTTTTCAAAAAATCAGTACCAAACAAACTCCAAACACGATGAAAGTTTACGGTAATTTTTTCCAGACCAGAAGGGACCATCGAAGGTATGGGAGGAGGCCAGAAGACGTATGGGAGAGCCTAGGGCGCGCCTCCTAAGCTTGTGGGCCCTACAGAACTCCGTTTGACCTAATTCCACCTCTATAAATTCACAAATATTGCCAAACCAACAAAGAGCCACCCGAAACACTTTTTCTGCCGCCGCAAACTTCTGTTCTTCCGTGATCCCATCTGGAGGCCTTTTCCGGTACTCTGCCAGAGGGGGAATCGATCACGGAGGGCTTCTACATCATCCTTACAGCCTTCCGATGATGTGTGCATAGTTCACCACAGACCTACGGGTCCATAGCTAGTAGTTAGATGGATTCTTCTCTCTCTCTCTCTTTGATCTTCAATACAATGTTCTCCTTGATCTTCTTGGAGTTCTATCACATGTAATCTTTTTTTGCGGTCGGTGGCCGGGTTGGAGGAGACTGTGTTGTTCTTCGGGGTAATGGCATCTCTAGCAGATCCCGTAAGCCGCCGTCCTAGAAAAATAGTTTACGGTATCCCGTATACATTTTTTACAGGATGCCGGGTGCGCTGCAAGAACAAATCACGCATAGCAATCCTGCATAGCAATCCTGCAAATTCAAACAAACTAGTTCGCGCTAAAACATCTCACCGACTTAACATAAGTGATACATCTCTATCGTATCTACTTTTCCTAACGCTTTTCCTCTTGTTTTGGACTCTAATTTGCATGATTTGAATGAAACTAACCCGGACTGACGCTGTTTTCAGCAGAACTACCATGGTGTTGTTTTTTCTGCAGAAATAAAAGTTCTCGTAATGGAACAAAACTTTTTGGAGATTTATTTTATAATAAAAGAAAAATACTAGAGCCAAGAACCACCGGAGGGGGCTGGGTGAGCACAACCCACTAGCCCCCCCTCCAGGCATGCCCAGGTGGGTTGTGCCCACCTGGTGGCCCTGCAGACCCTAACTCCGACTCCATAAATACCTATATTTAGAGAGAAAAAGCAGGCAAGAAGAATTATCACGTTTCATGATAAGGAGCCGCCGCCACCTCCTGTTCTTCATTGGGAGGCCAGATCTGGAGTCCATTTGGGGCTCCAGAGAGGGGGGGTCTTTGATCTTCATCATCACCAACCCTCCTTCATCGCCAATTCCATGATGCTCCCCACCGGGAGTGAGTAATTCCTTCACAGGCTTGCTGGTCGGTGAGGAGTTGCATGAGATTCATCATGTAATCGAGTTACTTTTATTAGGGTTGATCCCTAGTATCCATTATGTTCTGAGATTGATGTTGTTATGACTTTGACATGCTTAATGCTTGTCACTTTGGGCCCAGGTGCCATGATTTTAGATCTGAACCATTTAGGTTTTCACCATTATATCTACGTTCTAGATCCAATCTTGCAAGTCATATTCACCTATTATGTGTTATGATCCGTAAACCCCAGAGTGATAATAGTCGGGATACTTTCCGGTGATGACCATAGTTTGAGGAGTTCATGTATTTACCATGTGTTAATGCTTTGTTCTAGTTCTCTATTAAAAGGAGGCCTTAATATCCCTTAGTTTCTTTATGGACCCTGCTGCCATGGGTGGGTAGGACAAAAGATGTCGTACAAGTTCTTTCCATAAGCATGTATGACTATTTACGGAATACATGCCTACATTATATTTATGAACCGGGGCCAGTTTTGTATCGCCCTAGGTTATGACTGTTACATGATGAATATCATCCAACGAATCCACCGATGCAATGCCTACGAATTTCCTACATATTGTTCTTGCTAAGTTACTACTGCTGCTATTACTGTTTCAACTGCTACAAAATCATTGCTACCACGGTTACCTTTACTATTGCTGTTACTACTATTATCAAAACTACCATAGTACTTTGCTACAGATCATTTTGTTGCAGATAATTAATCTCCAGGTGTGGTTGAATTGACAACTCAGCTTCTAATACTTGCAAATATTCTTTGGCTCCCATTGTGTCAAATCTATAAATTTGGGTTGAATACTCTACCCTCGAAAATTGTTGTGATCCCCTATACTTGTGGGTTATCAAGACCTTTTTCTGGCGCCGTTGCCGGGGAGCATAGCTATATTTGTGGAGTCACTTGAAATTATTATCTATTTATCACTATGAAGAATTTGAAGGATACCAAGATTAAGATATTTCCCTCTAAGACGAGGGGAGGTAAGGAAGTGCCATCTATCTCTGCACTTGATTCACCTTCTATTTTGAGTAAGCTTGCAACACCACCACATGCTATTAATTCTGACATGTCGCAAGTTATTGATGATGTTACTTCTGCTATGGATAATGCTTATGATGAGCTAGTACTATGCTTGATGATGATGTGCCTTTAGGTGAATTTCTTGATGAAGAAATTGCTAGAGCTAAAGATATTGAGAATGCTGAAACTGATGAAATTATTGAAACTGATGAAGCACTTGAAACTGAAAATCTTGAAAAACATATTAGACCTAGCCCTCCTAGATATGAATTGCCTAAGTACCTGAAGGTTATGTTATGGATGAGGAGGTAACTAGAGATTTTCTTGCCTGCAATGATAGGGATGATCTTAAGAAATTATTATGCAAACTAAAAGAAAAATCTTTGAATGCTAGAATGAAATGTGATCCTAAGTTTGCTACTTCACCTATCTTTGTTGATGATAAGGATTATGAATTCTCTGTCGACCCAGAGTTAATTACTTTGGTTGAATTTGATACTTTCCATGGTTATGAAAATGAAACTGTTGTGGCACATCTTACTAAGTTGAATGATATAGCCACTCTATTTGCTCATGATGAGAAAATTCGCTACTATTATATTCTCAAATAATTTCGGTTCTCATTAAAGGGTGATGCTAAGATATGGCACAATACTCTTGCTCCTGATTGTGTGCGTAGTGCCCAGGATATGATTTACTATCTCCCTGAAAAATATTTTCCTGCTCATAAGAAACAAGCTGCCTTACAGGAAATATTTAATTTTGTGAAAATTGAAGAAGAGAGTCTCCCACAAGTTTGGGGGAGGCTTCTCCAATTGCTTAATGATTTGCCTGATCATCCTTTATAGAAAAATTAAATACTTGATATCTTCTATAATATACTAACTGAAGCATCTAGAGACTTCCTGGATAGTTGTGTTGGTTGTGTTTCAGGGAACGGACTGTTGAACAAGCTGAGGAATTATTGAATAATATATGGAAAAATCATGATGATTGGACTCTTCCTAAACCACCGCCTAAACCCATTCCAAAGAATAGGGTTATCTTATATCTAGTCCTGAAGATATGCAAGAGGTGAAGAAATGTATGAAGGAAAAAGGTATTAAAGCAGAGGATGTTAAAAATTTACCTCCTATTGAAGAAATACATGGGCTTGATACACCACCACCACCGGTGGTACAGGTAAACTATTTAATGAAATTTGATGAAGGAGATATCCCTTATAATAAACATCCTAGTCAATGCCTTTATGAGTTTGACAACTACATTAGAAAACAAGATCACTTCAATGAAAATGTTTTGAAATAATTGAAATACAACTCTATACGATTGCTCGCTTGAGTGACTTGCTATTTAGAATCACTAATGTTGTTAGAGGTGTAGGAAAACATGCCTCTATGGTTCATACTCAGCTAGAACAAGTTGCTAAATCCCAAAAAGAAGTGCTTGATGAAATGAACAATAAATATAAAAGACTTTGCTGTTAGAGTAGCAACTAGAGGAGGTAAAATGACTCAGGAACCACTTTATCCTGAGGGACACACTAAAAGAATTGTACAAGACTCTCAAAGAATTAACTCTAATGCATCTAGTCCTTCTAAAAAGAAAAAGAAAAAGAAAAGGAAAAAGAAAAATGATAGGACTTTGCATACTTCTAGTGTACCTGAAGTAGAAAAATCTCCTGAAGATAATAACGACGTCTCTATCTCAGATGCTGAAACTCAATCTGGTAATGAACATTCACCTAGTGATAATGAAAAAGATAAGGATGATGTTCACGAAGACACGCAACCAAACAATGATAAAGAACTAGATGATGATGTTGAGATAGAACCCGCTGTTGATCTTGACAACCCACAAACTAAAAATAAAATATATGATAAAAGAGACTTTGTTGCTAGAAAACATGGAAGAGAAAGAGAACCATGGGTTAAAAAACTAATGCCCTTTCCACCTAAACCAACTAGGAAAAAAATGATGAAGAATTTGAATGCTTTGCTGAAATGCTTAGGCCAGTCTTTTTGCGCACTCGCTTAACTGATATTTTAAAGATAGCCCCTTATGCAAAATACATGAAAGACATCATCACTAATAAGAGAAAAATACTGGAAGCTAAAATCTCCACCATGCTTGCTAATTATTCTATTAAGGATGGAGTACCTAAAAAACTTGGAGATCCGGGAATACCAACTATACCTTGCTTGATCAAAAGAAACTATGTTAAAACTGCTTTGTGTGATCTGGGAGCTGGTGTTAGTGTTATGCCTTCCTCTTTATACAAAAGACTTGATTTGAATAAACTCACATCTACTGAAATATCTTTGCAAATGACTGATAAATCAATTGATACGTCTCCATCGTATCTACTTTTACAAACACTTTTGACCTTGTTTTGGACTCTAACTTGCATGATTTGAATGGAACTAACCCGGACTGACGCTGTTTTCAGCAGAATTGACATGGTTTTATTTTTGTGCAGAAACAAAAGTTCTCGGAATGACCTGAAACTTCATGGAGAATATTTTTGAATATATAACAAATACAGACGAAAGAATCAACACCAGGGGGTCCACACCCTTTCCACGAGGGTGGGGGCACGCCCACCCCCTGGGGCGCCCCCTGTCTCGTGGGCTCCCTAAGGCTCCACCGACCTCAACTCCGACTCTATATTTTCATGCTCGAGGAGAAAAAAATCAAGGAGAAGGATTCATCGCGTTTTACGATACGAAGCCACCGCCAAGCCCTAATCTCTCTCGGGAGGGCTGGTTTGGAGTCCGTTCGGGGCTCCGGAGAGGGGAATCCATCGCCATCATCATCATCAACCTTCCTCCATCACCAATTTCATGATGCTCACCACCGTGCATGAGTAATTCCATCGTAGGCTTGCTGGACGGTGATGGGTTGGATGAGATTTATCATGTAATCGAGTTAGTTTTGTTAGGGTTTGATCCCTAGTATCCACTATGTTCTAAGATTGATGTTGCTATGACTTTGCTATGCTTAATGCTTGTCACTAGGGCCCGAGTGCCATGATTTCAGATATGAACCTATTATGTTTCCATGAATATATGTGAGTTCTTGATCCTATTTTGCAAGTCAATAGTCACCTACTATCTGTTATAATCCGATACCCGAAGTGACAATAATCGGGACCACTCCCGATGATGACTATAGTTTGAGGAGTTCATGTACTCAGTAAGTGTTAATGCTTTGTTCTGGTACTCTATTAAAAGGAGGCCTTAATATCCCTTAGTTTCCAATAGGATCCCTCTGCCATGGGAGGGTAGGAAAAAAGATGTCGTGCAAGTTCTTTTCCATAAGCACGTATGACTATATTCGGAATACATGCCTACATTACATTGATGAAGTGGAGCTAGTTATGTGTCACCCTATGTTACAATTGTTACATGAGGAATTGTGTCGGTGTCAAAACTGGCGGATCTCGAGTAGGGGGTCCCGAATTGTGCGTCTAAGGCGGATGGTAACAGGAGGCAGGGGACACGATGTTTTACCCAGATTCGGGCCCTCTTGATGGAGGTAAAACCCTACGTCCTGCTTGATTAATATTGATGATATGGGTAGTACAAGAGTAGATCTACCAATCGGAGAGGCTAAACCCTAGAAGCTAGCCTATGGTATGATTGTATGTTCTTGTCCCTTACGGACTAAAACCCTCCGGTTTATATAGACACCGGAGGGAGCTAGGGTTACACAAGGTCAGTTACAAAGGAGGAGATATCCATATCCGTACTGCCTAGCTTGCCTTCCACGCCAAGTAGAGTCCCATCCGGACATGAGACGAGGTCTTCAATCTTGTATCTTCATAGTCCAACAGTCCGGCCAAAGGATATAATCCGGCTGTCCGGAGACCCCTAATCCCGGACTCCCTCAGTAGCCCCTGAACCAGGCTTCAATGACGATTAGTCCGGCACGCAGTGTTGTCTTCGGCATTGCAAGGCGGGTTCCTCCTCCGAACATATCACAGAAGAGTTTGAATACAAGGATAGTGTCCGGCCCTGCAAAATAAGTTCCACATACCACCATAGAGAGAATAATACTTCCACAAATCTAATCTGCTGACACGTTTTGGCAACATGACATCATGCCATGGCCCGGTGATTATTCGAACCGTTTCCTTTAACTAGCCCTGCACATAACGCGAGGAATTTTTTTGACATGTCTTGTCAAAGCAGAGATCGTGTCCCCCTTATTACGGGATTCTCATCAATACGGGCGTGGGTAACCCAACCGCGCCATCGATTACAACGGTTGGGGGATAAGCGAGTTTTACCAGGCTAGTGGGGACGCATAGTTTCGTCCGCCCGTATAAAGGGACAAGGATTCACCTTTTCATCCACGCCTTCTTACTCCTTTGCTCATCCATTTTCGCACACTCGAGCTCCAGTGCCTAAGTCTGCATTTACCACCTCAACCTTCTCCAACCATGTCCGGAGCGGGAGGCAAGTGGATGGTATCCTCCGTCACGGAGGGACACATCAAGAAGCTAAGGAGAGTCGGATACCTGCCCGACGACATCGCGCACCGGCTCCCAGATGAGGGGCAGCTCATCCCCACCCCCAGGCCCCACGAGAGGGTTGTGTTTCTTACCCATTTCCTCCACGGACTGGGATTCCCTCTTCACCAATTCGTCCGAGGGCTCATGTTCTACTACGGCCTGGATTTCCACGATCTGGCCCCAAACTTCATCCTCAATATCTTGACGTTTATCGTCGTGTGCGAGGCCTTCCTCCGCATCCAGCCCCACTTCGGCTTATGGCTGAAGACCTTTAATGTCAAGCCGAAGGTAGTGAGCGGCTGCCAGGCGGAGTGCGGAGGTGCCATGTTGGGCAAGATGCCCAACGTCACCTGGCTCGAGGGCTCCTTCGTGTAGACCATAAAGGGGTGGCAATCGGGGTGGTTCTATATCACCGAGCCGCGTGACCCCGAATGGGCAGCGGCCCCCCGAGTTCCGATCTGGCATCCCCACGCGACTCACCTCCTGGCAAGAGAAGGGCCTGTCCTGGGATAGTTCGGTAGAGCTGACCGGACTCCAAACATGTATCCAAAACATGGTGAGCAAGAAGCTCAAACTCGTCAACATAGTCCAGGTCATGCTCATCCGCCGGATCCTCCCGTGTCAACGACGGGCTTTCAACTTGTGGGAGTTCGACCCGGCCCAGCACCAACCTCTGAATAGGCTCTTTGACACAACACACGAGGATGCCTGGAAGGTGCTATTCAAGGGTGCTGAGGTCCCTCCCTCCCTCACCGAGGACCGCGGGCTAAGCGCGAAGCGCCGAGCGCATTCGGTGAGTTCTATACATCCAGTAGGATATTTTATTTCCCCTAGCTTAATTATGCGCGGGGTCTGATCTCCATGCCTTTGACGGGACTGGGTGGAGACGTTGGGGCAGATTAACTGTCCGGCCCCTCTGCCCGAAGACACTATGGACGCTCTCCTTAGGGAGATGCTGACTCCGGCCCCTTATAAGATGCTGACTCCGATAACTCTACGACACACTCCTCCCCCGAAGACGAGGAGGAAGAAGAAGATGCTCCCCCTTCAGTTGGGGGAGACAAGAAAAGGAAGGCCACCCCAACTGGGGAGGCCGAAGGGTCCAAGAAGGGAAGGACTCTCCTTCCGGACAGTTCCACCACCGCCACCGAAGGCGAAGACGAGTAGCTGCTCAGGGCCAAGCCCCTGGCGAAGTCGTAAGTATTCGGATACCAGAGTAACCCATAGCATTCCTTTGTCGCACTGCTTCCCCTAACGCCAAATATGATTATGCAGGCCGCCACGAGCCTGTATTGATGTATCGTCGGACGGCTCCCTAGGTCCGTCGGATATGGATAGCGATCCACTTCCGACCGCCACCTCTCCTTGCCCTGCAGATGACGCCGAGGTATTGTCTCAAGAGGCACCGGGTCGAGGGGGGACAGTCCCGGAGGCGCCTCAAGGTGACCTTTCGGACTCCGGGAGCAGAGGGAACAAGGCCCCCGAGGGCTCCGAGTTCGGCCCTCAGCCGAACACCGCGCCGGAACCTCCAGTGGTTCCGGACTCGGGCATGCGGCCTCCTTCCAAGAGGGGCAAGACGCCTGTGCCGGTGACCTCTGTCCATCCCGAGGTGCCGGACAATCTACTGGGAGCGCTTCGCAGCGCTTCCATCGACGAGGAGCACCGTACTATTATGAGTGCGGTGGTCCAGAAGGTTCAGTCCGCCAAGAGCGGATTGACTGAAGCCTGTGCCAGCCTTCTAACAGGCTTTGAGCTAAGTGTTTAAAATATAGGAAAAATATTACCGCATAGACAGTAGCCCCTGATGCTCTGTTCGGTGTTCACAAAGAAAAGCCGAACAGAGGATCAAACAATATTGCAGGAGTCTAATATAAGTATGTCAATATGCGTATGCAAGCTTCGCTCCTGGCATCTGCCGCACTAACTGCGGAGGTCGCCGCACTGAAGCAGGACCTTAAAGGGTCCAAGGACGAGCTCAGCCTTGACAAGAGGCAGCTCGAGGAGAACAAAGGTAAGTAGTACCTAGTCTATGGATATGTATAAAAAGAATGCGATTGCAAAATGATAGGATCATCATGAATTTGCCAGGGGCCACGACCGAAGTGGCGACCCTAAAGCGAGCGCTGTCCGAGGCCGAAGATAAAGCAGCCAAGGAGCGCACCGTGTGGGGAAGGCAAGAGGCTCGGGTGGGCGAGGTGCAACAAGAGCTCCAGGCTCTTGTGACGAAGCACGAGGCGTTGGAGCTTGACTCGAAGACGCGAGAGTCTGAGCTTGTCGTGGCCCTCGAGAGCGCAAAGAGTGCCAAGGCCGAAGCCCAAAAGGCCCTCCAAGAGATTGACGCGATGAAGAAAATAGCGGCGGGTAAGGCATTCTATATGCAAAGCAAGCATGTGAGAGTAAATTACCTATTACTTACCCGAATCCGGAGCTCTCCAGGAGCATTCGTAGATTTGCCCCGCAGCGTGTCGGATGCCGCATAGTTTTAACAGGCCGAGGAGGGAAGCTCAACGGAGAAGTTGTTCTGGTCTCAGTATACTGGGACCGAACACCCGATGCATCTGAGCGACCAGCTAAAGCAGCTGGTCGAGCTACACAAGGCGGCCGAACAGGCCATGAAGGGCCTTATAGTCCGGCTGTGGCCTGGCGACGCCCTTCCGAACAGCTACTTCGGCCTGGTGAGGTGGCTTGTGGATGCCTGCCCACGGCTGGAAGTCGTCAAGCGGTCTGTCTGCATCGAAGGTGCACGCCGGGCTTTCGCCCGTGTGAAGGTGCAATAGGCCAAGCTAGACGCCGTGAAGCTGATCAAGGAAGGACCGCCGCAGGGAAAGGAGCATCGCACCCCCGAAATTTATTATGAGGGTGTCCTGAAGGGTGCCCGTCTTGTAGCGGATGAATGTCCAAAGGATGTAATATTTGAGTAAACTTGCTCGTGTGATCCTGTATGATGAAAACTTGTTTCATATGCGCTATGCAACGCTTGTTTGAATTTAAAATATTACCTTCTGTTTGGCTGTTTATCCAATCGGAGAGATGGCTAGTCCTCGGCTTCTGCCCCCATGCCGCGAGTGCTGGGGTGTTCGGGATAAACCCGGGCACTGTTGTTCCCATTTTTGGGTCCTTCGAGGGAGGTGCTCAGCACAGTGAACAAGGCAACCAGACTAATAATGCTTTATCACTCTCACTTAGCCATAGAATTCTATAATTTTAAATTTCGGCAAAGCCCCTGGTATTCGGAAGGCCGAATTCAGGGCGCGATACACGCCTTTAAGCCGGACAGGACCGACTCCTCGCTCTAAGCGGCATAAGTCTTTAGGGACTCGAAACCTCGCCGAACAGCGACCGGTCTCTCGCCTTATCATGACAGTTAGTTTTAGCTTTCTCTACTGAGGTGCTTAGCCCAGCAGAACCGGGGCACAATCACAGTAGTTCTCCTAGTGCTACCTTAGCCGATAGAGCGGAACGTAAGGTACCAAAACATAGGAGCCGGGCAAACCCAACATTTGACCAAAGACATGATTCGGAGCTGATGCATATAATGCTATAAGTTTGGGGTGCCGCACTTGTGAAAGTGTTCGGACTTCTCACACCATATTGTGGGGTACGTAAGCCCCTGGTGTATTGGCTGTACCAAAGTGTACGGTTGCAAGGCGTCATTAATGAACACACACACACACACACACACACACACACACACACACATATATATATATATATAAAGAAGAATGCAATAATAGTCTTAATGCTATGCATTGTTTATTCAAAAAGGTGCGTTAAAGCAGAATGATACAGATAGTGCGATAAGCAAAAGGTAGGACTATGTCCCTTCCAAGGGCAAGCTGAGGAATAGTATTAAAGCAAATATTTCACTCGTTATCATAATCCACCTGGGAGTTCCGTGGTGTGACGTAGCTTTCTGCCTCCTTGGTTGCTGCATCATGTGTTCGGCAATCATGCTGCCGGACAGGGTTTCTAGAGATTAAAGTCCTAAAATAGAAAAATAACAAAGCGGGAAGCCCCTAGTGCGGTTTAAGCCGCTTATTGGGGCGTTCCGTAGTTGTGCCCTCCTCCTCGCCTGTGCCCATGGTATTTTTAATGCATAATTATGTACGCATGGCACGAATTTCGCCGTTTGGCTTGGGCCGGGGTGGGGGCCACATTGCTACGCGAGCTCAGATCGTACCAGGCGGTCTAGTTGCCGATTACTCCGAGCGCGCTTGAAGGTGTTCGTGTCCTTGAACGCCGAACTAGTGGATTGCCTTAAGAGGCTGCTTTGCGCTTCCGCTGCGAGGGTGTGCTCCTCCGTTCGAAGAGAGTGTTCTATGTTTCCATTAACTGTAATGACCCCCTAAGGTCCTGGCATCTTGAGCTTGAGGTATGCATAATGCGGTACCGCATTGAATCTCGCAAATGCGGTTCGCCCGAGCAGTGCATGATAACCACTGTGGAACGGGACTATATCGAAGATTAACTCTTCGCTTCGGAAGTTATCCGGGGATCCGAAGACCACTTCCAGTGTGACTGAGCCTGTGCAATGGGCCTCTACACCTGGTATGACGCCTTTAAAGGTCATTTTTGTGGGTTTGCTCCTTGAGGGGTCTATACCCATTTTGCGCACTGTGTCTTGATAAAGCAGGTTCAGGATGCTGCCGCCATCCATAAGGACTCGAGTGAGGTGAAATCCGTCAATAATTGGGTCTAAGACTAGTGCGGCGAATCCGCCATGACGGATACTAGTGGGGTGGTCCCTGCGATCGAAGGTGGTCGGATAGGAGGACCATGGATTGAACTTTGGGGCGACTGGCTCCAACGCATATACATCCCTGAGCGCATGCTTCCGCTCCCTCTTGGGGATGTGGGTTGCGTATATCATGTTCACCGTCCGCACTTGTGGGGGGAACCTCTTCTTTCCTTTGGTATTCGGCTGCCGGGGCTCCTCCTCGTCATTGCTATGTGGCCCCTTATCTTTGTTTTCGGCAATTAACTTGCCGGCCTGCTTGAACACCCAACAATCCCTATTGGTGTGGTTGGCTGGCTTGTCGAGTGTGCCGTGTATTTGACACGAGCGATCGAGTATACGGTCCAAACTGGACGGCCCCGGAGTGCTTCTTTTAAATGGCTTTTTCCGCTGGCCGGGTTTAGAGCCTTTGAATCCAGCATTGACTGCCGTATCCTCGGTATTGTCGCTGTTAATGCGACGCTTGTGTTTGTTGCAACGTGACCTGCCATTACCGTCCTTGGCATCCGAAGTACCATGGTTCTTTGATATGTTATTACTGCGAGCCAGCCAGCTGTCTTCTCCCGCACAAAAGTGGGTCATGAGTGTCGTGAGGGCTGCCATAGATTTCGGCTTTTCCTGAACAAGGTGTCGGGCTAGCCACTCCTCGCGGATGTTGTGTTTAAAAGCTGCTAGGGCCTCTGCATCCGGATAGTCGATGATTTGATTTTTCTTTGTTAGGAACCGTGTCCAGAATTGCCTGGCCGATTCCTCTGGCTGCTGAATTATATGGCTCAGGTCATCGGCGTCTGGTGGTCGCACATAGGTGCCCTGAAAGTTGTCGAGGAATGCGGCTTCCAGATCTTCCCAACAGCCAACGGACTCTGCTGGCAAGCTGTTGAGCCAGTGTTGAGCTGGTCCTTTAAGTTTGAGTGGGAGGTATTTGATTGTGTGTAGGTCATCACCGCGGGCCATGTGGATGTGCAAGAGGAAATCCTCGATCCATACCGCAGGATCTGTCGTGCCATCGTATGATTCTATATTTATGGGTTTGAAACCCTCTGGGATTTGATGATCCATTACTTCGTCGGTGAAGCATAAGGGGTGTGTGGCACCTCTGTACTGGGCTATATTGCGACACAGCTCCAATGAGTCTTGCCCGCTGTGTTCGGCCCGGCCTGATTTACTTTTGCTGTATCCGGCGTGACGATTATCGTCTCGCATAGTGGCATGCCCTCATGATCCGTAGATCGAACTTGCATGTTTTGCTTTGTCCTCCAATACGTCTCACAGGTCTGGCATATTTCCCCATGCCTTTTTATTTGAATGGCGTCGGGGTGCAGGCTGAACTTTTGGCTGGAATGCCTCTCTGTCGCGGCCATGGGGTGGCCGATCAGCCGCATCATACGCTTCTTCCTCCAGTCGGGGTAGCAACCTGCATTTTGGGTAACTCTTGGAGGGGCGTTCGAGTTTAAATTCCTCGACCGCCAGGACTTCAGTCCACCTGTCAGCTAGCAGATCTTGATCAGCTTCAAGCTGCTGCTGCTTTTTCTTAAGGCTATTTGCCGTGGCTATAAGCCGGCGCTTGAAGTGCTCTTGTTCGACGGGATCCTCTGGCATGACGAATTCGGCATCGTCGAGGCTTGTGATGTCTACTAAACGACCTTCTTCTTGTAGACGTTGTTGGGCCTCCAAGTGCAGAGGTTTGTAGGACACTAGCAAATTTCCCTCAAGTGGATGACCTAAGGTTTATCAATCCGTGGGAGGCGTAGGATGAAGATGGTCTCTCTCAAGCATCCCTGCAACCAAATAACAAAGAGTCTCTTGTGTCCCCAACACACCCAATACAATGGTAAATTGTATAGGTGCACTAGTTCGGCGAAGAGATGGTGAAACAAGTGTTATATGGATAGTAGATAAAGGTATTTGTAATCTGAAAATATAAAAACAGCAAGGTAACAAATGATAAAAGTGAGCGTAAACGGTATTGCAATGATAGGAAACAAGGCCTAGGGTTCATACTTTCACTAGTGCAAGTCCTCTCAACAATAATATCATAATTGGATCACATAACTATCCCTCGACATGCAACAAAGAGTCACTCCAAAGTCACTAATAGCGGATATTCTTTCCAATCAATCCGTTGGGATATTCCTATAAGTGTCACAAACAGCCCTAGAGTTCGTACTAGAATAACACCTTAAGACACAAATCAACCAAAACCCTAATGTCACCTAGATACTCCAATGTCACCTCAAGTATCTGTGGGTGTGATTATACGATACGCGTCACAAAATCTCAGATTCATCTATTCAACCAACACAAAGGACCTCAAAGAGTGCCCCAAAGTTTCTACCGGAGAATCACGACGAAAACATGTGCCAACCCCTATGCATAGGTTCATGGGCGGAACCCGCAAGTTGATCACCAAAACATACATCAAGTGAATCACGTGATATCCCATTGTCACCACAGATATCCATGGCAAGACATACATCAAGTGTTCTCAAATCTTTAAAGACTCAATCCGATAATATAACTTCAAAGGGGAAACTCAATTCATTACAAGAGAGAAGAGGGGGAGGAGAAACATAGGATCCAACTATAATAGCAAAGCTCGTGATACATCAAGATCGTGCCAAATCAAGAACACGAGAGAGAGAGAGAGATCAAACACATAGCTACTGGTACATACCCTCAGCCCCGAGGGAGAACTACTCCCTCCTCGTCATGGAGAGCGCCGGGATGATGAAGATGGCCACCGGTGAGGGTTCCCCCCTCCGGCAGGGTGCCGGAACAGGGTCCCGGTTGACTTTTGGTGGCTACAGAGGCTTGTGGCGGCAGAACTCCCGATCTAATCTCCGTTCTGGAAGTTTTAGGATACGTGGGTATATATGGGTGAAAGGAGTACGTCAGTGTTCCGAAGGGGTGGCCACGAGGCAGGTGTGCGCGCCTCCTACCCTCGTGAGTTCCTCCTTCATCTTCTGACATAGGCTCCAAGTCTATCTGGTAGGTTTCCTTCCAAAAATAACTTCTCCAGTTGATTTCGTTCCGTTTCGACTCCGTTTGATATTCCTTTTCTTCGAAACACTGAAATAGGCATAAAGCAGCAAATCTGGGCTGGGCCTCCGGTTAATAGGTTAGTCCCAAAAATAATATAAAAGTGGAAAATAAAGCCCAATATTGCCCAAAACAGTAGATAATATAGCATGGAGCAATCAAAAATTATAGATACGTTGGAGACGTATCAGCTTGCCTCGTCTTCGGAGGGGGCATGTAATTATCGTCCTCCGCCTCTCCATCTGCCGCTCTCTCTGGAGGGCTGGCCTTTCCATCCTCCTGTCCTAGATCGTGCTGGAGGGGATTGTTGCCATCTTCGGCACTATCCGGAGTGTTATTATCTCCTGTGCCAGTATCACCACTTTTGTATTAGCGAGACTTAGAGCGGCGCCGCTGATGTCGGCGCTTGGGTTGCTTTTTGGAGGGGTCATCCTCCGCTGTCTCGTCGCCATTACCTTCTTTGGGTGTGTCCACCATGTATATATTATATGATGAGGTGGTTGTCCAATGTCCTGTGGGATGTGGTTCCTCTTCGTCTCCCGCATCGTCATCCATACCGTCGATGTCTTCGGAGTCAAAGTCGAGCATGTCGGTTAAGTCGTCGATAGTGGCTACTAAGTGGGTGGTGGGTGGGCAGCGAATTTCTTCGTCATCCGTATCCCAATCCTGCCGGACATAGTTCGGCCAGGATCCTCCTGACAAGGAGAAAGACCTTAATGAGTTCAGTATGTCGCCAAAGGGCGAGTGCTGAAAAATATCCGCGGAGGTAAACTCCATGATCGGCGCCTAATCGGATTCGCTAGGAACGGGCGCATGCAGTTCGGAGTCCGTGGACGGAGAAGGATCCGGCAGTCTGACAACACGGCTCTCGTGCAGGGTAAGGTCGATGTTCGGCTCGATCGCCGCTGAGGGTAAGGCCATCGTGGTGGGGTCTATCCACTCGTCCATGGACGGCGCAACTGGCTCCAAATTGAGGCTCGGAGCGGCTGCCGGTGCGATCTCCTGAATGTGGTCCGAAGGTAGAGCTAAATCGTACTCATCATGACCGCGTGGCGCACAAGGCAGGGGCTCGAATCCGTTGAAGATCAAGTCTCCGCGGATATCGGTCGTGTAATTTAAGTTTCCAAATTTGACCTGATGGCCAAGGGCGTAGCTTTCGATCTGCTCCAGATGGCCAAGCGAGTTGGCCCGCAGTGCGAAGCCGCCGAACACAAAGATCTGTCCGAGGAGAAAAGTCTCACCCTGGACTGCATCGCTATCGATGGTAGAAGGAGCCATCAAGCCTAATGGCGACGACACAGAGGAACTCTCAATGAAAGCACCAATGTCGGTGTCAAAACCGACGGATCTCGGGTAGGGGGTCCCGAACTATGCGTCTAAGGCGGATGGTAACAGGAGGCAGGGGACACGATGTTTTACCCAGGTTCGGGCCCTCTTGATGGAGGTAAAACCCTATGTCCTGCTTGATTAATATTGATGATATGGGTAGTACAAGAGTAGATCTACCACGAGATCGGAGAGGCTAAACCTTAGAAGCTAACCTATGGTATGATTGTATGTTCTTGTCCCTTACGGACTAAAACCCTGCGGTTTATATAGACACCGGAGGGGGCTAGGGTTACACAAGGTCGGTTACAAAGGAGGAGATATCCATATCTGTACTGCCTAGCTTGCCTTCCACACCAAGTAGAGTCCCATCCGGACACGAGACGAAGTCTTCAATCTTGTATCTTCATAGTCCAACAGTCCGGCCAAAGGATATAATCCGGCTGTCCGGAGACCCCTAATCCCGAACTCCCTCAAATTGCATCCGACATAAGTATCCATCATTGATCCAATGCCTACGAGCTTTTCACATATTTATCTTTGCTTATTTACTTTTCTGTTGCCACTGTTACAATCACTACAAAACCAATATTGTTACTTTTGCCACTGTTACTGTTACTTCCATATTACTTTGTTATTAAATAATTTGCTCCGGATATTAAGTTTTTCAGGTGCGGTTGAATTGACAACTCAACTGTTAATACTTGACAATATTCTTTGGCTCCCCTTGTGTCGAATCAATAAATTTGGGTTGAATACTCTACCCTCGAAAACTGTTGCCATCCCCTATACTTGTGGGTTATCAAGACTATTTTCTGGCACCGTTGCCGGGGAGCATAGCTCTATTCTTTGAGTAACTTGGGATTTATATATGTTAATCACTATGAAGAACTGGAAAGATGAAAGAACCAAGATTTATCCCTCAACTACGAGGGGAGGTAAGGAACTGCCATCTAGTTCTGCACTTGATTCACCTTCTATTATGAGTAAACTTGCGACACCTACTCCTGCTATTCATTCGGATATGTCGCATGTTATCGGTGATGCCACTTCTGCTTTGCATGATGCTTATGATGAAACTTCTTCTATGCTTGATAATACTGTGCCATTAGGTGAATTTCTTGATGAACAACTTGCTAGGGTTAGAGAGAATGAAATTATTAAAACTAATAATATTGATGAAAGTGATGATGAAGATTCTCCCCCTAGATATGAATTGCCTATTGTGTCTGAGGGTTATGTGATGGATGAAGAAACTGCTAAAGACTTTTTAGCTTGCAATGGTAGATATGATCTTACAAAACTGTCAGCTAAGCTGAAAGAAAAGCCTTTGAATGCTAGAATGAAATATTACCCTACTTTTGCTACTTCACCTATCTGTATTTCTGATAAGGATTATGATTTCTCTGTCGATCCTGAGTTAATTACTTTGGTTGAATCTGATCCTTTTTATCGCTATGAAACTGAAATTGTTGTGGCACATCTTACTAAATTAAATGATATAGCCACCCTGTTCACTAATGATGAGAAAACTCGCTATTACTTTATCCTTAAGTTATTTCCTTTCTCATTAAAGGGTGATGCTAAAATATGGTTTAATTCTCGTGATCCTATTTGTGTGCCTAGTCACATGATATGATTTATTACCTCTTTGCTAAATATTTCCCACTCATAAGAAACAAGCTGCCTTAAGGGAAATATATAATTTTCTGCAAATTGAAGAAGAGAGTCTCCCACAAGCTTGGGGGAGGCTTCTTCGATTACTTAATGCTTTGCCTGATCATCCTCTCAAGAAAAATGAAATACTTGATATCTTTTAAAATGGACTAACCGATGCTTCCAGAGACCACCTGGATAGTTGTGCTGGTTGTGTTTTCAGGGAAAGAACTGTTGATCAAGCTGAATTGCTACTGAATAATATGTTGAGTAATGAAAATGATTGGAAACTTCCTGAACCAACTCCTAAGCCACCTCCGAAGAAAATGGGTATTCTATTTCTCAGTCCTAAAGATGTGCAAGAGGCGAAGAAATCTATGAAATAAAAAGGTATTAAAGCTGAAGTTGTTAAGAATTTACCACCTATTGAAGAAATACCTGTGTCGGCGTTTTGGGAACGGGGGTCCCCAGACCTGCCTGCCTGCGGCCCACGGCGTGGCGGAGCCAGCGGGCCGTACGGCCCATCTTCATCAACAAAGCATCCCAGACCCTCGCGAGGGTACAAGCCTCGTGAGGCGGATGACGCAAGACCTCCACTCGAGCGGCCTAGTCAGGCAAGCTCGCGAGGGGCGGAGATATCAAGGCGAGGCGAACCTCACAAGGCTCTCATGACGTGAGCCATGACGATCAACACCAGGCGGGCGCCAGCGCGCGCAGCGTCCTTGTTTCGTCTTTGGTGCCAAGGGGGCAAGCGCAGCCGCGGAGTACCGAGGCATCAGGCAAAGGTTGCCATTTTGGTGCAACAAGATCAAGACCATGGACTGTAAGACGGAGGTCATCGTGGAGCCCAAGACGGCGTCACCACCAGAGCTTTGTCCAGGCGAAGACTACTTTTGTCAGGATGGCTCGTACTAGCTGTCCCCCTTCAAATTTTCCTGCCGTTGTTGGCTCCCTTCCCGCTCAATATTTGGGAAGAGAACTAGGGCCTCCATAAATAGGACTAGCCACCATAGTAGAGAGAGAGATGATCAGACCGAGGGAGGATCAGACCTAGAGATCTCATCAGACCCAGAGATACACACAAGTCCGAAAGCACAAGAACACCTCAACCTCAGGAGGCTGTTCTCCCCTTGTATTGTTCATCATCATCCCAATAGGCAATCCACCACCACCACACTGGAGTAGGGTATTACACCACAATGGTGGCCCGAACCAGTATAAACCCTGTGTCTTTCTGTGTTGTGAGTTCGTCGAGTTCGTCCGCAAGATCTAGTGAGCTAGAGCGTAGATCGGTAGGAGGGAAAGACTTCGCGCGCACCCCAGTGTTTGAACCTTAAGGGTTTGCCGGAACCCCACATCCGACATTTGGTGCGCTAGGTAGGGGTGTGTCATAGCTTCCCTTCCATTAGTTCAGCACTCCGTCGCTCCGTTGTCTCCATGGCGGACGCTCGCCGTGCTTGAGCTGAGCGTCGGGCTGCCCTCGCTGCCCACGTCGCTCAGACGGCTCCCGTCGGCGGGCCGCCTCATTGTTCTCCGTCTCCCACCGCCAATGCTGCCACCGGCCCGGTGGGGAACGAGCAGCAGGCGTCTTTGTTGCGTCCTTCAGTGTGGCAGGACGGCCGCCCCGCTACTCCATCACTCACCCCTGCTGGTTCTTCGTCTCACGCGTACCGTGCTCCCATGGAGGCATGGGCCGCGCTCATCGCGGCGAACGAGCTCCTGCGTTACCGCCCCGTCGACGACCTCTACGAGGAGTGGCTCGACCGCGTCGCCGAGCTCGTCCGTGCCGCAGGGGGCTCTCCGACGCCGCCCCACTCTCTGCCTCCCCCTCAACCAGCCGCGGGCGACGGGGCTCATGGCGTGCCTCCACCGCCTCGACCCCAAGACGGTGCCTTGGCACCAAGGTGCGCACCTCCGCGGTGTGATCCACCGTGCCCGGTGCCCGCGCGTGAAGAAAGAAGCTGCCAAGAAATCCCGCGGCCGCGAGAAGCTGCACCGGCGCTCCCCGCGCCACCTCGTCAAGACCGTGTGCCGCCTGCAGTGGCACAGCGCGGACCTCGCCAAGACCGAGCTCCGCCTCAGAAGCAGGCCCTGGCGACCATGGCTGGTTGCCGTGCCTTCACCCCCGAACTGCGTAGCGTCGCCTGGCCAAGCAAGTTCAAGCCAGATCTACCTCCTCGATACGACGACACCGCCGACCCTGCGGAGTTCCTGCAGCTCTATGAGCTGAGCATCGAAGCGGACAACAGCGACGAAAAAGTCATGGCGAACTAGTTTCCCATGTCTCTCAAGGATGGGGCCCGCTCCTGGCTCCTGAACCTGCAGCACGGCTCGATCTCCTCCTGGGACGAGATGCGCGATCGCTTCATCGCCAACTTCCAGGGCACTCGCGACCGCCCACCGGCCGCAGGCGATCTGCGCCGCATCAAGCAACAGCCAGGAGAGACCCTTCAGAAGTACATCCAGTGCTTCAACAACACCCGCCTCAAGATCCCCAAGGTCACGGATGAAGCCATCATCTCCGCGTTCTCAGACGGCGTCCGTGACGTCAAGATGAAGGAAGAGCTAGCTATCCACGAGGAGCTTTGCACATGTCAGGAGCTGTTCAACCTGGCGACCAAGTGCGCAAGAGCTGAGGAGGGGTGCCTCTCTCTCCTTGAGCTGCCAGCTGCAGGAGTGGAGGAGAAGAAGGCCAAGGCCAAGGACGTGGAGCGCAAAGAGGCAGTAGTGCTCGCAGCGGAGCCCGACACCAAGCGAGGCAGAGATCAGCCCGAGTCATCCAAGAACGGCCGTCTGTTCTGCACCTTCCACAACCTGAACACCCACAACACCAGCGACTGTCAAGAGCTCAGAGCCATACGGGGAGGACGCTTCGGTCGACGCCCCGAGCGCAATGACCAGGGCTACGGTCGTGGAGGAGGACGCGGAGGCGGACGCGGAGGCGGACGCTGGGACGACCGTGGCCCGCGCCAGGAGTGGCGCGACCGGCCTCGTGAGGACCGCTGGCAGGATCAACTTCGCGAGGACGCCTGGAGGGACCGGCCTCGTGAGGATCGCCCCCAGGGCAACGCTGGTCTTCCCCCGTTTCCGCCACCGAGACGGAACGACGACCACCACGTGGACGAGGGGGCTGGGGGCTTCCAAGAGCCGCGTGTGATGCTTGCATCTTGGGCGGTGCTCAGGCCCCAGCTTCTCAGTGCATCTTCAAAAAGTTCGCTCGCGAGGTGAACGCAGCGCTCCCCAAGCTCGAGGCCACGCGCCCGCTCAGGTGGTCCCAATGCGCCATCACCTTCGACTTGGCCGTACAGCTCAAGTGCGCAGCCACCACCGGCACACTCCCTATGCTGTGCTCCCCAGTCATCAGCAATGTGCAAGTCACCAAGACTCTCATCGACGGCGGCGCAGGGCTCAACGTCTTATCCATCGACACGTTTGACAACCTCCAAGTGCCCTATGAGCAGCTCCAGCCAACCAAGCCTTTCTCAGGAGTGATTGACGGTTCCACCACACCGATAGGGCAAGTCCGCCTGCCTGTCACCTTCGGGAAGTGTAAGAACTACCGCACCGAGCTCATCGACTTCGATGTCGCGCACATCCGCCTGCCGTACAATGCCATCCTCGGGTATCCAGCCCTGGCCAAGTTCTTGGCAGTCACTCATCACGGCTACAACGTTCTCAAGATGCCAGGAAGCGGGGGAATCATCACGGTCCCATGTGAATAAAGGGATGCGGTGTGCTCCCTTGAGCGCGCCTTCCAAGCCGCAGCAATCGACAACCCTGACAGCAGAAGTGAAGGCCCTCCAGAGACCATCCCCAAGAAGAAGCTGCCGCGCCATGCAGGACCCCAAAAAGATGGCGTCGCATCAGGAGCCTCGTCGGGATCAGTGCCCGCTCCAGGGACGCCTCCCTCAACCGCATAGGAAAGCCCGCGCAGCACCCTCCTCAGGCAGGGCTCAGGGGCTCTCTCCTGGAGAGCCTCAGACCTTGCCAACCTCACGAGGGAGGCGCTTGGGCACCACTCGGAAGCATGCTTCACGGCACGCTTTCCTCAAGAGAGCACATGGCAAGGAGTGCCCACCACCCAGGAGTTCATCACCAAGACCACCCAAGAGCTACAAGACGTGAGAGCCATGCGCGGCGACAGCCGCTCACCGAGCGCGGCTCACCATCCAGGCGAGGGTGTTGAACTGCGCGACTGCGTCGACATCCCAGGGCTTAAGGGCCGCATCTCAGGAACGCTTCTAGCCATCACGTGCAGGCCGCTGTGAGGGTCCACCACACAGCTACGTTCGCATGCCCTTCGGCTTGCCGAGCGTGGCGTCGGCCTATCAGCACAACGTGCGGCAAGTCCTGACGGCTCAGGAGGCCAGGTTCCGCGCCGTTCTGGAGGAGATGGGGACGGTCTTTAGGGAATCTCCTGAGCCCCTAGAGCCTCTCGAGGCTCAGGGTCCCGGTGGCTCATGAGGAGCCATTCCTTCAACGCGTGGCTTCAGCTGCACCAACTCTACCTCGTCTACAGAACCATGTGACATCTTCCAAGTTCATTTAAGCTGGGAGCGCCCCTCGGGCTACATTATTCCCAGGCCACACGGGTCCGTCCCTGTGGCATGTATCCCTTTCGCTTATGTCTTTAGCTTACCATGTTGCGGGCGCCCCTCGGGCTGCATCATCCCCACGCCGCTCGGGCCAGACCCAGTGGCATGTATCTTCCTGCATTTATCCAAGTCGATCCACTCTTCATGCTTAACCTGCCGACGGCTATCGCCTGCTCGGTTGCCGCCCGCTGCGGGTCTGTTTATCCCATGCAACCCGCTTGCACGTTAAAAGGGGGGCTCCTGGGCATCGCGACTCAGGAGCTCTTACTGGCTCTCTAGCCCTCATCCCCTGGCCTTGACCACGACATTGCGACCTGGCATACCTGTGGTGGCTGAGCTCGCTCGAGGGCCGGGACCTGAGGACGTAGAGTGCTTGCATCTAACCACCTTGCAGGGACATATAGTCACCAAGACTCAAGACCAGGCGCAACCCGCCTTGAGGTAGGGCCTCGTGAGTCCCGCGCTGGCTCACCAGTGCCCAGATACACCTCGCAGCCCCCTGCCATGCAAGCCACGTGTCAGGGCGGGGATGTACACGCCTCGGGGGCTCCTCCCGGAGGCCCCCCCATCCCACTCCCAAGTGGAAGCTCCATGATCCGCGCTGGCTGTCGACACTGCCGAGGAGCGGCTATGCCCTTGCACAAGCGTAAGCACTATGCTCCGCGCTGGTGATAAACAACTGAGGGCGACCCCACAACCGTACCAACCTCAGGGAGCCCAGAGCTCAGCGCCCAGCCTCACCACGACGCCTCCCCTCGCGAGAGTCGTGCGAGGGGGCTGGGCAAGGGGGTTGCGCTCAGGTCACGCCCAAGCGCACGCCACCCAACCAGGTCCCCCGAACCTGGGCATCGTGTGCCCCTCCCGAGGCCTCGGCGAGGGGAGGTATGGAAATTGTTTGAACGTCAAAGGGGGACTCCTGAGCATCACGACTCAGGAGCCTAACTGGCCACGTAGCCCTCACTCCTTGGTTCGTCCTGGTCTTCGGTCGACTCAATGGCGGTTGAGGTATGCGCGGGGCCAGGCTCTGCTCACGTAGAACATTAATCTATCCTCATGAACTCTCCCTATATGTTGTTCGCACGTCAAGGGGACTCCTGAGCATCGCGACTCAGGAGCCTAACTGGTCACGTAGCCCCTCACTCCTTGGACCGTCCTGGTCTCCGGTGGGCCCAATGGCGGTTGAGGTATGCGCGGGGCTGGGCTCTGCCGACGCAGAACAAACAAAATAGGAAGGAAAACGCAAAATCTCGAAGCAAATACGACAAGCACATTGTTCTCACAATACCAAATGAAAAGTCTAAACGCCTCCACGAGGCCTGATGTATGTCGCAGGAATGAAACGAGAAGAATAGCCGCAGGTCACCCCTGGATGTCGCCGTCACCTGCGAAAGGTGCTCCCCCGTGGGCGACGATGTTCTCACCTTCACCACCAGCCGCGGGATCCGCGGCATCGCCAGACAGAGGTTCAGAGACAAAGCTGCGGAACTTCCCCAGCAAAGCCTCCACTTGACCTTGAACAACTGCGGCGGCAGCTTCGCAGAGATCTTCAGCCACAGGCTCCAGCAGCTCGTCAAGGCGAGTATTGGGGGCGCGGAGGTGCAGATGGATAAGGACACGAGTCAGTGCGGCTGAAGACAAAACGTGAGCTTCTGCCTCCGCCACGCGTCAACCGAGGCCGCAGGCTTTTGGGGCCCGTGGTGCTCCAAACTTGACCCTTGGCTTCGCCGTGAAGCCAAGCCCGCGCGCACCTTGGGCCCGGGGGCTATTGTCGGTGTTCTGGTAATGGGGGTTCCCAGACCTGCCTGCCTACGGACCATGGCGTGGCGGAGCCAGCAGGCCGTATGGCCCATCTTCATCAACAAAGCATCCAAGACCTTCGCGAGGCGGACGACGCAAGACCTCCACTCGAGCGGCCTAGTCAGGCAGGCTCGCAAGGGGAGGAGATATCAAGGCGAGGCGAATCTCACGAGGCTCTCGTGACATGAGCCATGATGATCGACACCAGGCGGGCGCCAGGCGGGCTCCAGCATGCGCAGCATCCTTGTTTCCTCTTTGGTGCAAAGGGGGCAAGCGCAGCCGCGGAGTACCGAGGCATCAGGCAAAGGTTTCCATTTCAGTGCAACAATACCAAGACCATGGACTGCAAGACGGAGGTCATCGTGGAGCCCAAGACGACGTCACCACCAGAGCTTTGTGTAGGCGAAGACTACTTTTGTCAGGATGGCTCGTACTAGCTGTCCCCCTTCAAATTTTCCCGTCGTTGTTGGCTCCCATCCCGCTCAATATTTGGGAAGAGGACCAGGGCCTCTATAAATAGGACTAGCCACCACAGTAGAGAGAGAGCTGATCAGACCGAAGGAGGATCAGACCTAGAGATCTCATCAGATCCAGAGATACACACAAGTCCGAAGCACAAGAACACCTCAACCTCAGGAGGCTGTTCTCCCCTTGTATTGTTCATGATCAGCCCAAGAGGCAATCCTCCACCACCACACTGGAGTAGGGTATTACACCACAACGGTGGCCCAAACCAGTATAAAACCCGTGTCTTTCTTTGTTGTGAGTTCATCGAGTTCGTCCGCAAGATCTAGTGAGCTAGAGCATAGATCGGTAGGAGGGAAAGACTTCGCACGCACCCCAGTGTTCGAACCTTAAGGGTTTGACGGAACCCCACATCCGACAACATGGTCTTCATAACCCGACACAGGTAGTAAAGGTAAATTCTCTTTATAGATTTGATAAGGGTGAAATCCCATCTACTAAGTTTGCTAGCCAATGCTAGGATGAGTTTGATAATTTTATGGTTAAGCAAGAAAACTTCAATGCTTATGTTGGTAGACAATTGAAATGCAATGCTTATATGATTGAACACTTGAGTGATTATATGTCTAGAGTTAAAGGTGAACTTAAACTTATTAGTAAATATGCTTCTATGGTTACCACTCAAGTAGAACAAGTACTTAAAGCTCAGAATGATTTGCTCAATGAATTAGATAATGAGAAAAATGATAATGTTGTTAGAGTTGTGACTAGAGGGGGTAAAATGACTCAGGAACCTTTGTATCCTGAGGGCACCCTAAGAGAATTGAGCAAGGTTCTCAGAGAATTAATGTTGATGCACCTAGTTCTTCTAAGAAGAAGAAAAAGAAAAATGATAGGACTTTGCATGCTTCTAGTGAACCTGTTGTTGGCACACCTGAGGATCCCAATGATATTCCTATTTCTGATGCTGAAACACAATCTGGTAATGAACATGAACGTAGTGATAATATTAATGATGATGTTCATGTTGATGCTCAACCTAGCAATAACAATAATGTAGAGATTGAACCTGATGTTGATCTTGATAACCCATAATCAAAGAATCAACATTATGATAAGAGAAACTTTGTTGCTAGGAAGCACGATAAAGAAAGAGGACCTTGGGTTCAGAAACTCATGCCTTTTCCTCCTAAACCATCCAAGAAAAAGGATGATGAGGATTTTGAGCGCTTTGCTGAAATGATTAGACCTATCTTTCTGCGTATGCATTTGACTGATATGCTTAAAATGAATCCTTATGCTAAGTACATGAAAGATATTGTTACAAATAAAATAAAGATACTGAAAGCTGAAATTTCCACCATGCTTGCTATTTATACTTTTAAAGGTGGAATATCAAAGAAACTTGGAGATCCAGGAATACCAACTATACCATGATCCATTCAAAGAAACTATGTTAAAACTGCTTTATGTGACCTTGGAGCCGGTGTTAGTGTTATGCCTCTCTCTTTATATCATAGTCTTGATTTGAATAAGTTGACACCTACTGAAATATCTTTGCAAATGGCTGATAAATCAACTGCTATACCTGTCGGTATTTGTGAGGATGTGCCTGTTGTGGTTGCAAACATTACTATTTTAACGGACTTTCTTATTCTTGATATTCCCAAGGACGATAGTATGTCGATTATTCTTGGTAGACCCTTTTTGAATACTGCTGGGGCTGTTATTGATTGCAACAAAGGCAATGCCACTTTTCATGTTAATGGTAATGAGAATACGGTACACTTTCCGAGGAAACAACCTCAAGTCCAGAGATTCAATTCTATTGGAAAATTTTCCAACGATTACTATTGGAGGTTTTGAATTTCCTCTTCCTACTGTCAAGAAGAAATACGATATTCTTATTGTTAGGGATGTGCATGTCCCCGTTGACGTAACTTAGTGTTATTCGAAAATTCTCCGGTTTCATGTTACTCGAAAAGAGTTTGTTAACAAGACTTGATCAACCTTGTTAGTGGATTCCTTTCGATGAGCATGAGATGGATGAAGTTAGAAAGCACAACTCTCTGTACCTAATATGTCTCCAACGTATCTATAATTTTTGACTGTTCCATGCTATTATATTATCAACCTTGGATGTTTTATATGCATTTATATGCTATTTTATATGATTTTTGGGACTAACCAATTAACCTAGAGCCCGGTGCCAGTTTCTGTTTTTTCCTTGTTTTAGAGTATCGTAGAAAAGGAAAATCAAACGGAGTCCAATTGACCTGAAACTTCACGGAACTTATTTTTGGACCAGAAGAAGCCCACGGAGTATCGGAGATGGACCAGCAGAGTCCCGGGCTGCCCACGAGGGTGGGGGGCGCCCCCCCTGCCTCGTGGACAGCCTGGAGATCCACCGACGTACTTCTTCCTCCCATATATACCCATATACCCTAAAAACATCGGGGAGCACAATAGATCAGGAGTTCCGCTGCCAGAAGTCTCCGTAGCCACCGAAAACCAATCTAGACCCATTCTGACACCCTGCCGGAGGGGGGAATCCCTCTCCGGTGGCCATCTTCATCGTCCCGATGCTCTCCATGACGAGGAGGGAGTAGTTCTCCCTCGGGGCTGAGGGTATGTACCAGTAGCTATGTGTTTGATCTCTCTCTCCCTCGTGTTCTTGAGGTGGTACGATCTTGATGTATCGCGAGCTTTGCTATTATATTTGGATCTTATGATGTTTCTCCCCCTCTACTCTCTTGTGATGAATTGAGTTTTCCCTTTGAAGTTATCTTATCGGATTGAGTCTTTAAGGATTTGAGAACACTTGATGTATGTCTTGCGTGGGATACCAGTGGTGACAATGGGGTATTCTATTGATCCACTTGATGTATGTTTTGGTGATCAACTTGCGGGTTCCGCCCACGAACCTATGCATAGGGGTTGGCACACGTTTTCGTCTTGACTCTCCGGTAGAAACTTTGGGGCACTCTTTGAAGTACTTTGTGTTGGTTTGAATAGATGAATCTGAGATTGTGTGATGCATATCGTATAATCATACCCACGGATACTTGAGGTGACAATGGAGTATCTAGGTGACATTAGGGTTTTGGTTGATTTGTGTCTTAAGGTGTTATTCTAGAAAGAACTCTAGGATAGATTGAACGGAAAGAATAGCTTCGTGTTATTTTACTACGGACTCTTGAATAGATCGATCAGAAAGGATAACTTTGAGGTGGTTTCGTACCCTACAATAATCTCTTTGTTTGTTCTCCGCTATTAGTGACTTTGGAGTGACTCTTTGTTCCATGTTGAGGATAGTTATATGATCAAATTATGTTATTATTGTTGAGAGAACTTGCACTAGTGAAAGTATGAACCCTAGGCCTTGTTTACTAGCATTGCAATACCGTTTGTGCTCACTTTTATCATTAGTTACCTTGCTGTTTTTATATTTTCATATTACAAAAACCTTTATCTACCATCCATATACCACTTGTAACACCATCTCTTCGCCGAACTAGTGCACCTATACAATTTACCATTGTATTGGGTGTGTTGGGGACACAAGAGACTTTTTGTTATTTGGTTGCAGGGTTGCTTGAGAGATACCATCTTCATCCTACGCCTCCTACGATTGATAAACCTTAGGTCATCCACTTGAGGGAAATTTGCTACTGTCCTACAAACCTCTGCACTTGGAGGCCCAACAACGTCTACAAGAAGAAGGTTGTGTAGTAGACATCAGTACCCTCTTTTTACTTTCTGTTATTTAGATTAAATAAAGCAAAAGTAGTATTTTCTGTCTGTTTTCTGAATTATCCTTGCAATAAAAAATACCCCAAAAATAAAAGTTCTCCAAATGCCCTGAAAATTTCTCTGATTTTTTATATAATATTGAAGAATTATTGGCACTGAGAACACACTAGGGGGCCTCACCACCTGCCCACGATGGTCCAGGGCGCGCCCACCCTCTTAGGCGCGCCTCCCTGCCTCGTGGACCCCACATGGGCCCCCTACACTTATTCTTGCACCCACACACTTCATCTTCCTCAAGAAAAAATCATCCACCAGCTCAAACCCGAGTTCTAGCTCATCTTGCTGCCATTACCAATCTCCTTGCTCAAAGCTCCATTCACAAAACTGCTTTGGGGGATTGTTCTTCGGTATGTGACTCCTCCAATGGTCCAATTAGTTTTTTCTCTAGTGTTTTATTAATTGCAAATTTTTGTTGCTTAGGTGACCCTATTCTTGAGCTTGCATGTCAAATTTATGTGGTCAAAAGTAGTTTTAATGCATGATATGGCCTCTAGGCACTTGTGGGAGTAGTTGTTATAAATCTTGCTGAGTTTGGTTCACTTTTATTTTGAGTCACTAAAAATTTCAGAAATTTTTCAAAGGAAGAAATATGTTTAGGAAAATGTACCAATGTGGTTCCTCAAGGAAGCAAGGCCCAAGGCTCGCGATACGTGAGTTGGACAATGAACTATCAAGGGAAGCTCAAGTGCGGCCTTGTGAATGGCCGTCAGAGGAGTTCATGGTCCAGTCATGCATCAAGGATGAATTTGACACGTATGTGCGTAATGCTGATCTTGAGAGCTTCATGTCAGATAAGTGTTAGCAATACCTCTATCTAACTGATTCATTTGTGAGAAGGTTTAAATTTACATCCTCGCGCAATTCTCACACTATTTTATTTGATCTTTATGATAAATCATATACCATCGACATAGAAGATTTTAATACTACTTGTAAACTCCCGCACTCGGGCAATGTTAGTGAACCTCGCAAATATGAATATAAAGACTTTATTGCTAGTATTACTGTGGGGGAATCTAGGGAAATCACACAAGCTACCATAGGGAGCATTCATTTCCCTTCCATACATTATTTTGCTCTCTTCATTGGTAGATGCATTAACGGTAAAGATGAGGCTTGTCACATGTGCGTTCCAGATCTTAGTGTCCTCAAGAGTGCGGTATTAGGTGATAAACAATATAACTTGGGGACTATTGTTGCACGTAGGTTGCATCACAACAGTATAAGTGGAGATTTGTTTGGTGGAATTTATGCAAATCGTGTAGCTAACTATCTTGATATACCCATACGTGGAAATGATATTGAGTTTCCTCCTGCTTATCTAGATTATGATGCTATGGTTCGCCACCAGTTTCTTGAGAGGAACGATCAGTTCCTCCAGTACCGACTAATCTTTGACAGACGATGCACCGTTAATGTTGCTCTCCTTGCTCCTACTTTCCTTGATTTTCATGCAAAAAGGAGATAGGTTATAACCAGGGAGGAGGCGAACGAGTACGAGAGGAGGACGGAGGCAGCTCGCCTCCAAGCTGCAGCTCGTCAGGCAGTAGCTGCTGCATCTCAGTACGACCCCAGCTACAACTTTGGATATCCACCAGGCCAGCCGTGTCCATAGACCAACTTAGGCCAAAAGCCTAAGCTTGGGGGAGAATGTATTTCTCACCGACATTACATTCATGTTCACACACTCATGCCAATTGTCGGTGATCATACTTTTTCATTGTATTATCCATGCTAGTTTAATTTCTTTTTAAGCCTTCTTCTTCTGTGTCTGAAAAACCTTAAGAAAAAACAAAAAAATTAGCTATAGCATTTAGCTAGTTTACTTTCCATGCGTGTAGTAGTAGTAATTAAAAGGAAAACCCAAAAAGATTTCTCGTTCTTCTTTTACTTGTTGGGAGCTTTCCCGTGTAAATAGTTTTGTTCATTTTATTTTCTTTGGGGTCGAGAAGAGAAGACCATGATGAAATTGTTGAGTGGCTCTCATATGAATTATTGTTAATCTAACCAAGATATCATATTACCTTGTCTTCTCCTTTGTATTGAATGCTTGCAGATTCCAGCTTAGTCCAATGCACGTGCACTATTATTATTACCCACACCATTCGGTCGTGCAAGTGAAAGGCAATAATGATGATATATGATGAACTGATTGAGATGAGAGAAGCTGGTATGAACTTGACGTATCTTGTTTTTGTAAATATGATTAGTTCATCGTTCCTGATTCAGCCTATTATGAATGAAACATGTTTGCAATGACAATTAGAGACTATAGTTGCTCATGCCATGCTTAATTAGCTAGGAGTTAATAATGGTTTACCTTGCGTGCGAACATGCTATTAAAATGGTTGTGATGTGGTATGATAGGGTGGTATCCTCCTTTGAACGATTCGAGTGGCTTGACTTGGCACATGTTCACGCATGTAGTTGAAACAAAATCAACATAGCCTCCACGATATTTATGTTCATGGTGAATTATATCCTACTCATGCTTGCACTCAGTGTTGATTAATTTTAATGCATGTTCATGACTCTTGTCGCTCTATAGTTGGTCGATTCCCAGTCTCTTTGTAGCCTTAACTTGTACTAAGCGGGAATATGGCTTGTGCATCCACTTCCATAAACCCCAAATTTATTCCATATGAGTCCACCATACCTTCCTATATGCGGTATCTACCCGCCGTTCCAAGTAAATTTGTATGTGCCAAACTCTAAACCTTCAAATCAAATTATGTTTTGTATGCTCAAATGGATCATGTATCAACTAGGGCTGTCTATATCTTCCATGCTAGGTGGTTTATTCTCAAGAGGAGTGGACTCCGCTCCTCATTCATGAGAAAATGGCTGGTAACCGGGATGCCCAGTCCCATGCTTAAATTAAAATAATTGCAAACAAAACTCGCCCAGGATTGTTGTTAGTTGGAGGCACCCATTGTTTCGGACAAGCCATGGATTGATGTTTGTTGGTGGTAGGGGGAGTATAAACTTTACCATTCTTTTTGGGAACCACCTATAATGTGTGTAGCATGGAAGATATCGAGATCTCTCGGTTGTCATGTTGACAATGAAAGTATACCACTCAAAATATTATTCATCTCTATTTCAAGATCGAGCTCTGGCACCTCTACAAATCCCTGCTTCCCTCAGAGAAGGGCCTATATATTTACTTATATGTTGAGTCATCATCCTCTTATTAAAAAGCACCAGTTGGAGAGCACCGCTGTCATTGGCATGCATTACTATTAGTTTACATTAAGTATGACTGTGACTGGATCTCTTTTACCATGAATTACAATGTTTAGTCAGTCCTTGATCTTCAGAGGTGCTCTGCATTTATGTTTTGTGGTCTCAGAAAGGGCTAGCGAGATACCATCTTATTATATCATATTATGACTGTTTTGAGAAAGTGTTATCATCCGAGATTTACCATTATTGCTCGCTAGTTGATTATGCCATTGATATGAGTAAACACGAGACCTAAATGTTATTGTGAATATGGTTAGTTCATAATCTTTGCTGAAAACTTGAATACCGGCTTTACATATTTACAACAACAAGATCAAACAGAGTTTGTAAAAGTTTTTGTTTATCACTTTCAGTTTGTCAACTGAATTGCTTGAGGACAAGCAAAGGTTCAAGCTTGGGGGAGTTGATATGTCTCCATCGTATCAACTTTTCCAAACATTTTTGACCTTGTTTTGGACTCTAACTTGAATGATTTGAATGGAACTAACCCGGACTGACGTTGTTTTCAGTAGAATTTCCATGGTGTTATTTTTGTGCAGAAACAAAAGTTCTCGGAATGACCTGAAACTTCACGAAGAATATTTTTGGAATATATAAAAAAACTGGTGAAAGAATCAACACCATGGGGCCCACACCCTATCCATGTGGGTGGGCGCGCGACCACCCCCCTGGGGCGTGCCCCTGTCTCGTGGGCCCCCTGAGGCTCCACAGACCTCAACTCTGACTCTATATATTCACTTTCGGGGAGAAAAAAATCAAGGCGAAGGATTCATCACGTCGCCAAGCCCTAATCTCTCTCGGGAGGGCTGATCTGGAGTCTGTTCGGGGCTCCGGAGAGGGGAATCCGTCGTGATCGTCATCATCAACCTTCCTCCATCACCAATTTCATGATGCTCACCGCCGTGCGTGAGTAATTCCATCGTAGGCTTGCTGGACGGTGATGGGTTGGATGAGATTTATCATGTAATCGAGTTAGTTTTGTTAGGGTTTGATCCCTAGTATCCGCTATGTTCTGAGATTGATGTTGCTATGACTTTGCTATGCTTAATGCTTGTCACTAGGGCCTGAGTGCCATGATGAGGACGACAACATGTGGATTATCCTTGGTAGGCCCTTTTTGAATACTGCAGGGGTTGTTATTGATTGCAATAAAGGCAAGGTCACCTTTTATGCCAATGGTAATGTGCATATGGTGCACTTTCCGAAGAAACAATTCCAAGTGAATGGTATTAATGTTATTGAAAAATATCCGACACTTACTATTGGAAGTTTTCAACTACCTTCACCTACTGCCAAAAAGAAATATGATATACTTATTGTTAGGGACATGCATATCCCTGGTGAGGTAACTTAGTGTTTTACGAAAGTTCTTAGGTTTCATGCTAATTGAAGGTGGTTATTAATAAGACTTGATCAATCTTATTAATGGATCATTTTTTTAGAGGTATGAAGTTGAAGAATTTAGTAGGCACTACCTTCTGTCCTTACCTTTTATTTTCTGTTTTTCTTAGTTAAATAAAATAAAATGCCATGTTTATCCTATTTTCTGGATTTCCCATGCAATAAAAATTGACCCAAAAATAAAAGTGCTCAGAATGCCCCGAAAATTTAATTTGATTTTTCCTGAATATTTCTGAATTTTTAATACAAATAACATCAGAGGGGGTGCACCAGGTGGGCACAACCCACCTGGGCGCACCAGCAGCCCCAGGCGCACCCTGGTGGGTTGTGGTCCCCACGTGGGCCCCTCACTTATCTCTTTAGCCCATGTCATCTCCTACCTCCAGAAAAAAATCAGCATTGATCTCTCTCTCGTGTTCTTGCTCTCAAACCTGCGGATTTCGATCTCTTTGCTCGAAGCTTCGTTTCCAAAACTGTTTTGGGGGATTGCTATTTGGTATGCGATTCCCCCATTGCTCCAATTAGTTTTTTGCTTTAGTGGATCATATTTTGAATAATTAGCTACTCTTGGTGCTGATATAGATGAGCTTGCATGTTGAATTCTTAGAGTTCTAAGTAGTTTGAATGCTTAATATAGCCTACATGCATGATTATGAGTAGTTGCTATCAATCTTGTGAAGTTTCGTTGATAAAAATTTTGTGGACTAAAAATTTCAGAATTTTACTTATAGGAATAAGATGAGTTTCTTTAGGAAGTTTGCCTCCAAGAAAAGCGCTGAGGGAGTTACTGGGGAATCTTCGGACAATGACCTCCATACTCGGAGAAGGGCGGAGGTGTGGCCATGCGAATGGCCGCATATCCCCTTCATGGATGGAGTCGGAATCCATCAAGAGTTCGCATAATTTGCTGCTAATTCTAGGCTCACTAATTTCGGCGCAACTGAGTGTGAACAATACCATCTCCTTACAAATTCCTTTGTGCAAAATTTTCATTTTCTGACTAGGAATAACCCCCCTAAGGTGCAGTTTAATTATACGCTGAAACCCGTCAGATACCACTTATTGATTTTTGTGATATTTGCTTTATCCCTTTTGACGGGGAAATAAGAGAGCCTAAACCTGCACACTTTGAGGACTTTTATTGTACTTTGTTAGTGGGAGATGAGAGAGGAGTATCGAGTGTTACCGCCACCAGCTTGCAGTTTCCTTCTATGCATTATTTTGCCCTATTTATCACTAAGTGTTTAGTTGCTAGAGAGTAGGTCGGTGCACTCAATGCTCCCGACTTTGCTATCCTACACTGTGCACTTTATGGCGATAACACTTTTAGCCTAGGGGCTATTATTGCATGTTGCCTGCACCTTGATAGGACTAAGGGCAAAATTCATGGTGGTATTTATGCTACTCGCTTAGCGAGTCACTTTAACATTCAGATTTGCCAACATGATTATCCTCTGCCCAAGGTTTAGTTAGATCACCAGGTGATGATGGATCACCGGCTTACTGATATTGATAACTCTATCCATAATATTCCTTACAACCTGGTTTTTCAGTGTGGTTACTCGTGATATTATTCTGTTGGCTGCACCTGCTTTGTTTGATTCTATTGCCAGGGACGGACATAGGATCATGCTTGAGGACATTATTGCCTACTGGAACGCCCAGGCGGAGGCAGAGGAGGAGCTTCAGGAGTGGGACGCTAAGGTGCCTGCTCCACAACACTTCAACGTGGGATCGAATGGCTACTATGAGTGGTGGTTACCAAGCTAGGCCAAAATCCTAAGCTTGTGGGAGTATGTATTTCCATCGACATTACATTCATGTTCGCACATTTCATTCCAATTGTCGGTGTTCACACTTTTTCATTGTATTATCCATGTTAGATTGATTTTCTCGCTTTCTTCTTGTGTGTTTGAAAAACTTTGAGAAAAACCAAAAATATTTCTTACTTCTGCTCGGTTTTTCTTTCTAGTTTGAGTAGTTGTAGTATTAAAAGAAAACCCAAAAGGATTTCTCATTTCTTCTTCTTGCTTGTTGGGAGCTCTCCCGTGTAAATAGTTTTTCACGTTTTTTATATCTTTAAATTGCTTTCTTCAAGAAAAACTAAAAACTCCAAAAATATTTTAGTGTGTTTCTCTGAATATTCTTTTCTTTTTACTGAGTCATACCAAGGAGAAGACCACGATGGAAATGTGGAGTGGCTCTCATATGTGTTATTGTTGATCTAACAAAGAGCCCATATTACCTTGTCTTCTTCTTTTGAATAAAATGTTTGCAGATTCCAGCTTAGTCCACGGCACTCTTGCACTATTATTATTTTCATATCATTCGGTCCTGGAAGTGAAAGGCAATAATGACGATATTTGATGAATTGGCTATGGCAGAGAGAAAAGGGTATGAACTCAACTTGTTCTGTTTTTGTAAATATGTTTAACCTAGTATCCGTGATTTAGAAACATGTTTACAATGAAAATAAGAGATTATCGTTTCTCATGTCATGCTTAAGTAGCTAGGAGTGTATAATGATTTATCTTGGATGTCAACATTGCATTAAAATGATTGTGATGTGGTATGATGATATGGTATCCTCCTCTAAATGTTTCAAGTGGCTTGACTTGGCACATGTTCATGCATGTAGTTGGATCAGAACCGAAATAGCCTCTATGATATTTTTGTTCATGGTGTTCATATCCTGCTCATGCTAGTATTCAATGTTAATTATGCATAATGCATGTTCATGACCATTTTGCTCTCTAGCTGGCCACTTCTTATCATATTTGCTAGCCTTCGCCTGTACTAAGCGAGAATACTGCTTGTGCATCAAAATCCTAAACCCAAGTTATTCTAGATGAGTCTGCCATACCTACCTATATGTGGTATTACCCTGCCGCTCTAAGTACATTTGCATGTGCCACCTCTAATAACTTCAAATAAATATCTATTTTTGTGTGCTTGGATTGTTCACAGAACGATAGGGGGTAGTCGGAATCTTCCATGCTAAGCGCGTTATTCTCATGATGAGTGTTTATTCACTCGTCCTTGGACAAGTGGGGCAGTAATAGGGATTCCCAGTCCAAAAATAAAGAATTGCAAATAATTAAACAAAACTCCCCCTGAATGTTGTTTAGGAAGGAAATAAGGCAATAATAAAGTTGTTATTTATATTTCCTTATATCATGATAAATGTTTATTATTCATGCTAGAATTGTATTAACCAGAAACTTAGTACATGTGTGAATACATAGAGAAACAGAATGTCCCTAGTATGCCTCTACTTGACTAGCTCGTTAATCAAAGATGGTTAAGTTTCCTGACCATAGACAAGTGTTGTCATTTGATGAACGGGATCACATCATTAGAGAATGATGTGATGGACAAGACCCATCCATTAGCTTAGCATTATGTTCGTCTAGTTTTATTGCTATTGCTTTCTTCATGACTTATACATATTCCTCTGACTATGAGATTATGCAACACCCGAATACCAGAGGAACACCTTGTGTGCTATCAAACGTTACAACGTAACTGGGTGATTATAAAGATGCTCTACAAGTGTCTCCGAAGGTGTTTGTTGAGTTGGCATAGATCAAGATTAGGATTTGCCACTCCGTGTATCAGAAAGGTAACTCTGGGCCCTCTCGGTAATACACATAACTATAAGCCTTGCAAGCAATGTGACTAATGAGTTAGTTGCGGGATGATGCATTACAGAACGAGTAAAGAGACTTGCCGGTAACAAGATTGAACTAGGTATGATGATACCGATGATCGAATCTCGGGCAAGTAACATATCGATGACAAAGGGAATGACGTATGTTGTTATGCGGTTTGACCGATAAAGATCTTCATAGAATATGTACGAGCCAATATGAGCATCCAGGTTCCACTATTGGTTATTGACTGGAGATGTGTCTCAGTCATGTCTACATACTTCTCGAACCCGTAGGGTCCGCACGCTTAACATTCGATGATGATTTTTATTATGAGTTATGTGTTTTTGATGACCGAAGTTTGTTCGGAGTCCCAGATGAGGTAACGAACATGATGAGGAGTCTCAAAATGGTCGAGAGGTAAAGATTGATATATTGGAAGGATATATACGGACACCAGAATGGTTCTGAAGAAGATCAGGGATTTTTCGGAGTACCGGGAGGTTACCGGAACCCCCGGGAAAGTTATTGGGCCTAATGGGCCATAGTGGAGGAGAGGAGGTAGGCCACAGGAGGTGTGGCGCGCCCCCTTGCCCCAAGCCGAATTGGACAAGGGGAGGGGGCGCGGCCCCCCTCTTTCCTTCTCTCTCTCTCCCTCCTTTTCCCTTTCCCCCTCTCCGTTGGAAGGAAAGGGGGGCCGAATCCTAGTAGATTTGGAGTCCTAGTAGGACTCTACCCTTGCTGCGCCTCCCCCTTGGCCGGCCTCCTCCTCCCCTCCTTTATATACGTGGGCAGAGGGCACCCCAAAGGCACAACATCAATTGTCTTAGCCGAGTGCGGTGTTGGGGAATGTAGCATGCAATTTCAAAAAAATTCCTACGATCACGCAAGATCTATCTAGGAGATGCATAGCAACTAGAGGGGGAGAGTGTGTCCACGTACCCTTGTAGACCGAAAGCGGAAGTGTTTGACAACGCAGTTGATGTAGTTGAACTTCTTCTCGTTCCGACCGATCAAGCACCAAACGTACGGCACCTCCGAGTTCTGCACATGTTCAGCTCGATGGCGTCCCTTGAACTCTTGATCCAGCAAAGTGTCGAGGGAGAGTTCCGTCAGCACGACGGCCTGGTAACGGTTATGGTGAAGTGATCCATGTAGGGCTTCGCCTAAGCACTACGAGAATATGACCGGAGGCGTAAACTGTGGAGGGGGGTGCCGCACATGGCTAACAATTGTTGGTGTGTGTTCTAGCGGTTCCCCCCTTCATATATATATATATATATATATATATATATATATATATATATATATATATATATATATATATATATATATATATATATATATATATATATATATATATATATATAGGTTGGTGAGGAGGAGAGGCAGCCAAGAGGGTGCCCCAAGTAGGAGGAATCCTACTTGGGGTCCTCCCAATTCGGCCTCCCCCCTTTCCTATTCCTATCCAGAGTAGGAAGGGAAGACGGAGAAGGGGGATTCCTATTCCCTTTTTCCTTTCCTCTTCCCCTTTTCTACTCCAATTTGGCCATCCCATATGGGAGGGGCGCACCAGCCCCTTAGGGGCTGGTCTGTCCCCCTCTTGGCCCAATAAGGCACATATCTTTACCGAGGGGTGCCCGGAACCCCTTCCGATTACCCGATACATACTCGGTACCCCCGGAACACTTCCTGTGTCCGAATACTATTGTCCTATATATGAATCTTTACCTCTCGACCATTTCGAGACTCCTCATCATGTCCGTGATCTCATCCGGGACTCCGAACAACATTCGGTCACCAAATCACATAACTCATATAATACAAAATCGTCATCGGACGTTAAGCGTGCGGGCCCTACAGGTTCGAGAACTATGTAGACATGACCGAGACACCTCTCCGGTGAATAACAAACAGCGGAACCTGGATGCTCATATTGGTTCCCACATATTCTACAAAGATCTTTATCGGTCATACTGTAATGACAACATGTGTTATTCCCTTTGTCATCGGTATGTTACTTGCCCGAGATTCGATCGTCGGTATCTTCATACCTAGTTCAATCTGGTTACCGACAAGTCTCTTTACTCATTCCATAATACATCATCCTACAACTAACTCATTAATCACATTGCTTGCAAGGCTTATTATGATGTGCATTACCGAGAGGGCCCAGAGATACCTCTTCGATACTCGGAGTGACAAATCCTAATCTCGATCTATGCCAACCCAACAAACACCTTCGAAGATACCTATAGAGCATCATTATAATCACCCATTTGTGTTGTGACGTTTGATAGCACACAAGGTATTCCTCCGGTACCCGGGAGTTGCATAATCTCATAGTCAAAGGAATATGTATATGCCATGAAGAAAGCAATAGCAATAAAACTTAACGATCATTATGCTAAGCTAACCGATGGGTCTCGTCCATCACATCATTCTCCTAATGATGTGATCCCGTTCATCAAATGACAACACATGTCTATGTCTAGGAAACTTAACCATCTTTGATTAACGAGCTAGTCTAGTAGAGGCTTACTAGGAACACGGTGTTTTGTCTATGTATCCACACATGTATCAAGTTTCCGGTTAATACAATTCTAGCATGGATAATAAACATTTATCATGATATAAGGAAATATAAATAACAACTTTATTATTGCCTCTAGGGAATATTCCTTCATGCGGTGCCCCCTCCATAGTTTACCACCTCGATCATATTGTCGTAGTGCTTAGGCGAAGCCCTGCGAGGATCACATCATCAACACCGTCACCACACCGTCGTGCTGACGAAACTCTCCCTCGACCCTCTACTAGATCAAGAGCTTGAGGGACGTCATCGTGCTGAACATGTGCTAAAAACGGAGGTGTCGTACGTTCGGTACTTGGATTGGTTGGATCATGAAGACGTTCGACTACATCAACCGCGTTACTAAACACTTCCGCTTTCGGTCTACATGGGTATGTGGACACACTCTCCCCTATCATTGCTATGCATCTCCTAGTTAGATCTTGCGTGATCGTAGGAATTTTTTTGAATTACTACATTCCCCAACTATTTGTATGGAGGGTACCTGTCATGGAATTGTCATGGCAGATGTCCTAGTGTGAGGACTTAGTCGTGGAGCCATCACAATGAGGTTAGCTTAAAGGGGTTAATCAGGACAAAGGACACGAGGAGTTTATACTGGTTCGGCCCCTTGCTGTGAAGGTAAAGGCCTAATCCAGTTTGAGGTGGTATTGCTAGGGTTTCGATGACCAGTGAGCGAATACGCTTGACCTGGCTCCCGATGTGTTGTTTCTTTTCCCTAAACCGCCTCCGGGTCGTCCCCTTATATACACAGGTTGACGCCCAGTCGGTTTACAGAATCCCGGCCGGCTCATAAACGTGTCCGGCTCGGTATCCACTCTTTCCTAATGTACAATACAAGTTATATACTTTATGGCGGTTTACATCTATGGGTCCTAACCCGTCTCTGGGCCTTGGGCCTTGCTATTAAGTTTCCCTTGTAAAGCGCCATTCTTCATGTCTTCTTGGGCTTCAATACAGGTGAGTCAATATGAGCATAACCCGGCCCCTCCAGGGCGGTTTATACTCAATACTTATATCCCCAACATTAGGCCCCAGGTTGATTTGAACTTGTTCATATCAATCTTCAATACTTAGAAAAATCCCTTCTTCAATACCTTCATGGAACTTGTAACTTGCCATGATGTCATCTTGTGGAATCATGATAATCCATCGTGACGTCACCTGCCACTACATTTATACAGAGCTTAAATCTTTTAATATGCCTTCTTTTCTTTAATGAACCTCCGAAAATCGAGGCGGCTGTACATCGACATATCCGTTTTTTGACCTCCTCGATTCCCGCGCTTGCCACTTATCCATTTGCCTTATAAATAGGACCGGGGGTCCCTTTCACTTTTCCCCCTGTGCATGTTCGTCTCATCGTCTTCCTTGCGATGCCCTAGCACTCGAGCTCCGCCGCCGCCGTTGAACTTCACCTCTGCCCCAATCTTGGCTGCTGCATCAACCTGTTCGGACCAGACTCTGCTCGCGCACCTCCGCCATTCAACAGCTTCAGTAAGTTCTTCTTCCTCCTCTCTATAGATCTGTTTAGGGTTCGCACGAGCTCATAGAAGTTCAGCGCTGTTCTTCCCCTATTCTTCACCGTAGCATACATGGTGGATTCAAAACTTGATAGATCCCTGTGCGGTAGTTGCAATAGTCCTTCCGTTGTCATTAGATCATCTCTTTTATGTAGAAAAAACTGGAACTTCATAGACTGCTCAAGTACCCCCTTTTTAGGTTTGAATGCCTTTTGTTTTTCTAACATGTGGTAGATCTGAAATTGCAATATAAAACTGTGAAACCTGTTTTTCCTCACTTAGCCATTTTTCGACCGCAGATCTATACTTTCAATGTCCATGTAGGCGGTTTAACTTCAGAAAATAATAACCTGCCATGTACCATTAGTCCCCTCTTAAACCGCCAATTTCTGTAACTTGATAACGTCAATCTCCGGTCTACCATACTTGTATGTTTGAACAATTTCTGCCCTTTAACCTTTAACGGATTAATCATAAATCTTAAACCGACACAAACCTTCATTCAGGTCACCGAACAAATGGCCAAGTCGTTTTATGCTTGCAACTAGGTTCCGTCCCGGATTACAAAAGAAGAACTGAACGAATGTGTTGCAACGGGCGCTTTATCAAAAAAGAATGTCATCCATTGGAGAACCCCCAGTCCAGAAAATCCTCCTGAGCCCAAGGATGGTGAAGTGGTTGTGTTTGTTGATCATCTGAGTCGCGGATTTAAACCTCCCGGATCAAAAAAAATTCGTGATGTACGTCATTATTTCCAACTCCACTCTGAAGATATCGGACCTAACTCTGTGTCCAATATATGCAACTTCCAAGTTTTTTGCGAAGCTTACTTACAAGAAGAGCCCACAGTCAAGTTGTTGAGAGATTTTTTCTACTTGAACCGCCATACCGAGTTTACTGGTGGGCCCAATACTAAACTTGGTGGGGTGTCAATTCAGAAAAGGAAAGATGTCAGCTTCCCTCATGCCAAGCATCACAGCCACCCCAAGGATTGGAATCAGACTTGGTTCTACTGCCGAGACACCTCTCCTACTGGTGAGAACCCTCTACCGGGTTACCGTGCTCATCAGCTCACCAGTACACATCCACTCCCCCAAAGACTCAGCGCAAAGGAATGGGCCAAATATGCCCCACAACTTTTGAAGCTTAGAGCCTTTGTGGCAAACGGTTCGACAGGCATTGAGTTTGTTCGTTGATGGGTCTCTTGGAGCATTTTACCCTTAAGCCGTCATCCCAGCTTAATGTGTGAGTATACAGGGGACGTTAAAGACCCTCAACGGCACACTGATATTCAGCTTACTGATGATGAAATCATTGAATCTATCAAGAAAATGTTGGATGAACCGGTGGCTGATTGCAGTAAAACGGGGCTTAGTCCTTTCTGCGCCACAAATAAACCGCCAGCTGTAAGAACTATTTAACTCCTGTTTCAATACATGTTTTTAATACTCCCTTATGTCCTTTTCCAATTTTTAACAGGGCGATGATCCATTGTGGAAGAGGAAAGCGCAAGATAAACCGGCTAAAACACCCCGCGCCAAGACCAAGGTCACGAAGAAACCTGCCAAGAAGAAAACGGCCGACTCTTTCGAGTTAATCATTAATAATGATGATCCGGAGTCAGAGGTAGAACTTGATTCACTTGGCTCTTTATTCATGCACCTCATTGACAATGACTGTTATCAGGACGAAGCAGAAGCTAGCCACACGAGTGACGTAGAGGTAATTACTCTCTCATCCGGTTCAGACTCTCTGCCCACGCAGAGAACCCGACAAGCAATCCGAAAAGTAAAATTTTCTCATCCCCTAGCTCACTTGGATACGAACTTTATTTTTAAGAAACAGCAACATGAAGCTCGCCGCACAACCCGGCATAGCGGTCATGTGGTCACTTCGTCCGGTTTACCGAACACACCGGTTCGTAAACGCCGCCCAGAGGTCTCTCATATTTCTGACACATCTTATCCCAAGGCGGGTTATTTCCGACAACCTCTTAATCTGTCTGATTCAAACTATCAGGGAACTTCTCATTCATCTTCTGGTGAGTCCACAGGGACACAACTTCCACCTCTCAAAACTGTTCCTGGGTGAGTATATTAAATAACCCTTTACACCTTATGTTTGCTTACTAACCTTTACGTTCGTCCCTTTCAGAGCCAAGGCTAGACCCAGCAAAAAGGCCAAGTTCAATAAACAGGCTGATGACAACATGGCAGCTGATCTGGAAAAGACCCCAGAGCCGTCTGAACCAAATGATGATGCTATCCTTGATGATCCGCCACCACGAGATCATGAAACCTTTGTTGAACAAATGGAAATTGATCCGATGGCTCATGATGATAAACCGCCAAGCCCAACCAAATCTGTTGATGACAAAATGGACAATGTTGTCGTTACTGGTGTCAGCTATATGGCCCCAGGCAACCCCACTGTTTTGTCAAAACATAGTGCTAAGGAAGAATTTTCTGCTGTGGATAAGGGCAAGTGGAAGGTGGATTTGGAAAGTTATGCCCATCTCAGCGCCCAAGATATTCATTCTGGGTTTTTAAACCGACTATACACCAGCCGTGATTATGAAGCCGGTTTACTCAACATGATGAAGGAGCGATATGAGGTAAACGCGGCTGATCTCTGCATAATTACTCTTCCCTTATGACCGGTTTAGGCTACCAACTCTAGTAGCCCCCAAGGGTCGGTTTATAATACTGATATGAACCGGGACTTTAGAAAATAATTCAACTTTGCATATGTAGCCCCTAAGGGCCGGTTTATCTTTTCAAGTGAACCGGGTCTTTATACTGCAAGACTCAAAATTCATTGAACACCTTTGTAAACCGGTGAACCACCAAGCTGATTGCTGGAAGAAAAATCCATAGTTTTTAACTTGAGCAAATATGCATTAGTCCCCAAGTGCCAAGTATATGACTTGTCATGTGCTTGGGACTTTGTAACAAATTTGGAGAAGAAGCAATAGACATTAGCCCCCAAGTGCCAAGTGTATGACTTGTCATGTGCTTGGGACTTCAAATATGTACTACCAACTCACAAATTGCATATCTCTTGTAGGCTGAGCTTAGCAAACAAGAAAGCCAAGTCACGGACCTTCAAGAAAATATCAAAACTCAACAAGCCGAGACTTCCAAGGCCAAAGAAGAGCTGACCAATGCTTTAGCAGCCATGGAAAAACTGAAGGAGAGCTTTAAGAGCGAGCGGGCAGGCTGGGATACAGAGAAAACCATTCTGTTGAAGAAAGCTGAGAACGCTGAAGCGGCCCTTAATCCGGTAGCAGAGGAGTTAACTGGCTTGAAACGGCAAATAACTGCCATGACTACTGTTGTTTTTGGTAAATAATCATCTTCATAAACCGGAAACGTGTATTATCTAATAAACTGCCGGTTTACCAATGTTTTTGACAATGCAAGGAGTCGCATTGGTCATCTTGGCCCAGATATGCGTCAAAGACTGAAAAGTGCCTATACATTTATAGAGCAGTTATATACTGGCGTACAACGGGTCATCTACACAGCCTCCCATAACAAAAACGCCCCCAACCTTGATCAAGGATACGTTGGTAAGGCTAGCTATGATGCCTGCTCGGATTGAGGAACTGAAGAAATCAGCTGCCAGGGCGAGTGCTCTTACTGGGTTAACTCGGGCTAAAGCATGGATATCTGATCTTGACCCGGCCGATATTGGAAACGGCTATCCGAGCATAAAAGAGGACAGGTCAGATTTTGATAATGATGACCTCAGAGCTTTGGCGAGGGAAATGCGTCCATTGGCTAGCAAATTGGCTGAAGAAACTGATCTTTCACATTATCAGTCAATTTATGATGCCAACAACAAGAAAGTTAATGCGCCAAGTTGCAACACTCCAAATCTTATTCCGCCAATCCGTAAGCATACTTATGCTCCTGACGTTGATCCATCCTCACTTATAAGTGATGAAGCTGTATTCAAAGCCTTAACTGGGATTGATGGTGTCCTGGACTAGGGGGTACTCACCATGTCGTCTCCCAATCTATTAGATTGGGCCGAGGACCCCCGTGGCCGTATACTCATGGGCCAGTTCGGACGGCTGCCGCATACAAGGAAGATTCCACAAGACTTGGCGATCAAGACAAGGACTTCTCCCCACCGGCGTATTTGGCTAGGACTCTTGTTATCCTAGACCTCCGGTGCATTATATAAACCGAGGCCAGGCTAGTCGATAGATATACAACTCCATATACAACAATCATACCATAGGCTAGCTTCTAGGGTTTAGCCCCCTTGATCTCGTGGTAGATCTACTCTTGTACTACCCATATCATCAATATTAATCAAGCAGGACGTAGGGTTTTACCTCCATCAAGAGGGCCCGAACCTGGGTAAAACATCGTGTTCCCTGCCTCCTGTTACCATCCGGCCTAAACGCACAGTTCGGGACCCCCTACCCGAGATCCACCGGTTTTGACACCGACATTGGTGCTTTCATTGAGAGTTCCGCTGTGTGATCGACAAAAGGATCGCTGGCTCGCATGCAGATCAACTGCGACTTCGGCATCTTCGTCACCAGCTCGACTGGTCACCTTGGTTCGACCAAGAATTGCGCCCCGTGTTTGGATCACCATGTTCGGACGAGGGCCTTCATCAAACATCAACTCCGATCTCTATCAAGATCACGGAGGAATCATCCATGGAGCTCGGGGGCTCAACGTCAACATTGCCCTCAAGCGATCGTGCTGTTTTTCTAGACAGCGAACTCGTATCTGCTGCCACCACCTCCTCGAGTATCGCTTTGACGATCTCTTTGGTGGAATTGTGCGGAATTGAGTCTACAACAACCTTGGAAAATTTCATCGAGTTCCGATGGAGGAATCTCTGGCAATCCACGATATACCGGAGCCCTGTCAAATCTGGACGGGAATTTGGATGTGTTTAGGGCGTGGTGTCCAACTTCTAGCTCGGACGTCCTTTGGAAGATCCAACCATTTATCGGCTGTGGAATTCCTGTATCTACCACCTCTCAAAATTTCAGCTTGATCCAACCGTCCAAACTCCGGGAACCTTCCGATTAGTGCATCACTTTTCGGATCTGTTTTCTGCGCGAAAACGAACCGACACGATTTCATCTTTTCTATGAACGGGATTTCGGACATCCCTTTTGAAGGAAGTTTTGTATGGGGTATTGTGTTTTGTTCCCAAACACATCCCACTAACTTTAAGATCTTTTGAACATGATCTTCAACGTCATGCTGGTGTCAAACCAGTCCGGCAATATTACTCCACGGCTGCCGACCTGCGCTAAGACACGACGTCACTTTGTTGAGCCGAGCTCAGCTTCTTCGGATCATCATCTCGGCAAGCCGAATAAGGGTCCGGCATCGCGAAGGATAAATCGTCACCAACATCGCCGCCCCACGGATTACACGGAGCGGGCATACCGGCATCGCCGCACGGTTGCTTCATCAAGCCGGCATCGACCACGTCACGACCTGCATCGACAGGGCCGCACTATCGCTTCTTCAAGCTGGTGTCCATCACGCCGACCTACTTCGACTCATCGCCTGACATCGGGGCTTCGACATCTCGGCTGGACCGGGGGCTTTGCCATCTCTTCATCAACCTACTCCGGACACTTTCGGCGTCACTAGCCGACCAGCTCCGTCATGTTAGCTGGGCCGAGGGCTTTGCCTTGGCGATCCAACCTTTATTAGCATTGCCATGCCGTCGTTTTATCGCCCATCAGGCAATGGGTGTGCTGATCGAGTCCCAATTTTGGGAATCACCTTCCTTCGGATTGCTACAACAAATAAACCAGGTGCTATCAATCCCTAATATTTTTTGCTTGTTTGGGTTCATTTTTCCCAAGGAATTATTACTCTGGTTTGTCCATCATATGTACACAGGTCAATTTCCGTACATAGTCCGGCGAACGCCGCATCCGGAGCTCGGACCGACCTGCGAATTCAGGCTTTGCCACGCCTTTACCGCATCACGCCGACGCCCTGCATCGACATTGACTTCGGCGCCAGGCCATATTTCTTTTATTACTCACTTTGCATAAATTATTTATTATGCAATGATTTTTTTAATTATTATTATTACTATTATCTCCGGTTTGCACTACTTTTTGTGCACAGGAAAATGATCCGGGGACTTCGGCATCACTCTGCCGGTCTGCATTGACCGTGCTATGTCACCACTTCGGTGTGTCGAGCTCTCCGCTCCGCCACCTCGGGACCGGCTTGGGGGAGGGAACCTTGCCCCGCATCAAGCTCGGACCGCGTCATCAATACCGAACACATTAACCAGCAAAGTCGCTTTCATGCTCAAAGCTTTAATTTCTAAATTGTGTTCGGTTCGACCAAGCATTATACTTTTTTGGAAAAAAGTTGCTTGTAAAAAATTTCCTTGTCCAAACTTTATTTGTGACGCATAAATTCAAATACCCCGTTTACTTGGGGGCTTCCTTTATGAAGCTTTTCCTGTTGCATATGATTATACTTGTACGGCTTCGTTCCTTGTTCATGTATTACGCCACAATATGCACCATGTTGACTTAAGCGATTTGCAAGCTGGGTTGCCTCGCTCCTGTGTTTACCCCTACATTCCCAATTGTTCGGCTAGGGAGTAAAGGGAGCACCTCTGCGATTGTCACGATCGGGTCACCCGAGCCGGACCTCAGACTGGGTGAAGCCGAAAGCTAGCGCTCTTATAGTTTTCAATGATGGTTGGCACACAACGGAACTCATGAGTACAAAAAATCTATTGCACAAGTCTTATAATAACAATGAGCACCGAAGAAAGGTATTGGTGGAGGTACTATTTTCTTTGAAGATGCTTCTTACACTTCACGGTAATATAGCATAAGTTCCCTGAGCGCGCTTTGTCTGTTACAGCCTTATGGCCTGATTGCCTGGTTATTGGAAACACCGTCGATATTCTCGACCGATGGAGTACATAACACTTTTCAGTCCTTGACCGAAGAGGGAGAAGCTGACGGTCGGTTAAGACGTGTTTAAAGTTCGGTTGAACATAGATATGATATAAGTACTTCGGTACATGCAATCATTCTTCTACCCAAGTCACTTGGGGGCTCTTAAGTTTATTTGAGCCATTTTATTATAAGTGTTCTTCTTCTCAGTCGTTGCAAAGTTCTATTATTATTATTTATCACTCCTTTTTTCGACGCGAGTGTGCAGTCACTAGCCGGGGAGCCTAATTTCTCTCTCAAAGCCGCTAGAGTTTAGTTTGCTAAACTGGCCTAATGAGAAGTACTCCGCCCTCGGGATAGGAGGTTGAAGCCGTAGGCTGACCCGCTCGAAGTCTTGAGATAGGATGTGTCATGTTAAAGGACGACAGAAACACTTCTTTTTTCTAAGACCAATTTTCGGATTGGCACCGAACACTTGATCTTGTTCGGACGTCATGTTTTTACTGACGTTTCTTGGTTTTCCAAGCTTTTTGGCACTTTTAAACTATTTGTGCTTTTCCAGCATTAGTCTCGCAGTGCAACGCCGGACACCTTTAGGGATTCGGCAAAAACATTCTCAGATATTGCTATATATGCATCGGTTTTGAATTGTGTCTTCGGTCAATAGTTGGGTTGCCAGGCTCCTGCACTTGCTTCCTACGTTCCGTTTTGTTCGGCTAGGCGTGCAAAGGGAGAACCACTGAGATTGTGCTTCCAGCTCACATGGTTAAGCACCTTAGTGGAGAAAGCCGAAAACTGACTATCACAATAAGCATAAACTAGTCAGCGATCCGATGACTATGACGGGACATTCATAACATTGGCCGAAGTGTTTACGGCTTGACCTCGACTGTCGCCGAACACTACCGGGGGCTATTAACTGGCCTCCCAAACTAAATCCTCGATATTTTGCTCTTACATTCGAGCTGAGGTTTCATGATCATGCTTAGCATGACAACCCAAAGAAAGGAACCGATAGCGAGACTATTTTCTTTGGAATACATTTCTTCTGTTAAACAGTAATATAACATATCTCTCTTCGTACCTTTGTGTATAAAACCATGTGGCCATATTGCCTTGTTTGTCGTAAATCTTTGCCCTCATAAAGGATTTATAAAGTAGGACAAACACTCCTCGGCTACTGGCCAAGGAGGTGGAAGTCGATGGTCGGTCAACAAAGTTTTGTACAATGCGGATCCGAGCATTAATGACGTAAAGTACTTGGATACATAGAGTCATTACACATAATTTGTGATTTTACTATGGATATTGATCCTTAATTCGGCCACCCGTGCACGCATTAAGGCTTGGGGGCTACTGGGCTTCAGGCTTATTACAAATATAAAAGGGGCACATTGATCCCCTGATCTGGTGTTGCCACCCGACCAGTGTCTCGGGGGCTACTGCATTGCTTGTCCAATGCAGAAAATTTTATGTGCAATATAGTTTCCGAGGAGGTTTTGATCCTCAGGTTGGTCGGCCGCACCCAACCTGAGTCTTGAGGACTGAGCACGCCGCTTTTGTGTCCCGAAGTATTCTGCTGAGCTAGGACTTGATCCTCAGGCCGATTTTGCAAATCAACCTGAGTCTCAGCGGCTACTGGGATCAGCGGTCTTATGTCATCCTTCATGTGCATCTCGGGTTTTAGACCGATACACACCTTGAGGGCTACTGGCTATATATCTCGGCAGAGAATAAATTGCACCAATAAAAAATATTGACAAAAAATCGGCCCATAGTCGGGGTGGTGCACCACCTCGGAAGTAGTCCGGCATAAAGCTCGGGCGCTAGTGGTTGGCTCCATAGAGGGCATTTCCGGCATTAAGCTCGGCTAAACTCCTTCAACTTTTTTGAACCAAGGTGATATGACACCTCGGATATAGTCCGGCATTGGAGCCTGGACACAGTACGGCGTTGGAGCTCGGATATACAGTCCGGCGTTGGAGCTCGGATACATAGTCCGACGTTGGAGCTCGGATACATTTTGGCGCTAGAGCTAGGAAGCGGTCCGGCGTTGGTGCTCGGCTGCAAAAGATACCTCGAATGCAGTCCGGCGTTGGAGCTCGGACGCAAGAGGACCCTGCCTCCCGGGAGCAACTTCAAACCCGAGGTGTGGCATAAAAATAAACAAGGCATTGATAAAGGCCGGAAACTTAAAGGGGCTCCTCGGATACCCGATGTGTAAGCTCGTCGGATGCATTTCGGCGATCCTCAAGATCGAAGATAAAGAAGATTTGTTGAACCAGTTTTCAAGACCGGCAACCGAAGATGAAGAACAGTTCGGAAGAATCGAGGAGCGTCCCTAACTTGAAGACCGGTTCAGGGGGCTACCGACAGTGTCCTGGACTAGGGGGTACTCACCATGTCGTCTCCCGATCTATTAGATTGGGCCGAGGACCCCCGTGGCCGTATACTCATGGGCCAGTTTGGACGGCTGCCGCATATAAGGAAGATTCCACAAGACTTGGCGATCAAGACAAGGACTTCTCCCCACCGGCGTATTCAGCTAGGACTCTTGTTATCCTAGGCCTCCGGTGCATTATATAAACCGAGGCCAGGCTAGTCGATAGATATACAACTCCATATACAACAATCATATCATAGGCTAGCTTCTAGGGTTTAGCCTCCTTGATCTCATGGTAGATCTACTCTTGTACTACCCATATCATCAATATTAATCAAGCAGGACGTAGGGTTTTACATCCATCAAGAGGGCCCGAACCTGGGTAAAACATCGTGTTCCCTGCCTCCTGTTACCATCCGGCCTAGACGCACAGTTCGGGACCCCCTACCCGAGATCCGCCGGTTTTGACACCGACAGGGATCGACTGGTCAACCGCTGACTTCCAGCAACTGGGTAGAGACAAGGAGGATGAACCGGCGCAAGATGATCCGCAACCTTCAAGCCAGCCCAAGCAAGATTCATAAACTGGTAGCCGGTTTAGCTTCTTCCTTCTCCAAGACTTGTTGAAAAACAATTATTCTTACGGGCATCAAACGCCTTGTAATAGGCTAGGTTAAACTCTTTATCTGTTATACCACCGTGCATATATTTGTTGCAGGACATTGTTAATCCGACATGTTAAGATATGCTTATGTTTGGTCATGGTATTTAGCAATATGAAATTTGCTCCTACATATAACAGAAAGAAAAATGTGTCCTGGCGGTTTACCGCTAGACAGGTTATCATGTCCAATAACATAGTTTATAACCAAGGCTGGACTTAAGAATAACCATATAATTGAGCATATAGCATACCTATGATATTTGATCACACTGTTGTTTTATCAAGCCAGTATAAGGGTGATAGCCCAAAACTTGAACACTGGTAATTATATTGCCGGTTTATGAAATAAACCGGGCCGGGTTAATAAACACCGGATATTATGTTACCTTATATTGGCTATTTATAAGCAGAAATCAGGTCGTGTTAATAAACACTGGTGCATTATAATCATAAAGCATGATAAGCCGCATTAAATAAACCTAAAAATCAGGAGGATGTAAGTAGTCATAACTGTGGTATTGCACCGATCAAGAGGGTATAAGCTATGGTTCGGATACGACCAAAAGCCCCCAAGTGATCATCCTGGTGACCTTACGCCGATCAAGAGGGTATAAGCTTTGGTTCGAATATGACCAAAGCCCCCAAGTGATCATCCTGGTGGCCTTACGCCAATCAAGAGGGTATAAGATGTCGTTCGAATACGACCAAGCCCCCAAGTGATTATCCTGGTAGCCTTACGCCAATCAAGAGGGTATAAGCTGTGGTTCGAATACGACCAAACCCCCAAGTGATTATCATGGTGGCCTTACGCCAATCAAGAGGGTATAAGCTATGGTTCAAATAAGACCAAGCCCCCAAGTGACTATCCTGGTGGCCTTACGCCGATCAAGAGGGTATAAGCTTTGGTTTGAATACGACCAAGCCCCCAAGTGATATTGTGGGTTGTGCCCAAGGGACACCTATGTTTGAGTTGTGCTTTTACAACAGACTCTCTTTGGTCCCTGTAATCTGGGTAGCAAGCCCCCAAGTTTTTTTTCAATTGGCTTATAAGCCGGCTCAAAGGGTAATCATAACTTCATGCCTAAGTCGGAAGCCCCATGTAACCAAAACTCATGTAAGAGAAAACGACAGAGGCCTTGCTTTAGCAGGGATGCTGGTTTATTATATCAATCATAATATATACATTGTCTAAAATATGTACATAAAGAGAGCATGTGGCTCAGGTGTAGTAAGGCCGAAGATGAGCAATATTCCACGATCGGTGGGTCTCCTCCTCTGATTTACGTGAGTCTTTGTGCTCTCGAACATCGATAAGGTAGTACGACCCGTTGTTCAGATTCTTGCTGACAACAAAGGGTCCTTCCCTAGGTGGGGATAACTTGTGCATATCAGTCTGGTCCTGGATGAGCCGGAGCACCAGATCGCCTTCTTGAAAAGTTCTGGTTTTAACCCGGCGGCTGTGGTAACAGCGCGGATCTTGCTGGTAAATCGCCGAACGAGCCGATGCGATCTCACGCTCTTCAACTAACAGGTCAAGTGCTTCCTGACATGCTTTTTCATTGTCGGTTTCAACATAAGCCGTCACGCGGGGCGAGTCATGACGGATGTCACTAGGGAGAACCGCCTCTGCTCCATAAACCATGAAGAAAGGCGTGTAACCCATAGACCTGTTGGGTGGTATTAATGCTCCGTAACACGGAAGGTAATTCCTCCACCCAACAACCCAGCGTCCTCTGCAGGGGAACCGTAAGCCGGTGCTTGATACCTCTTAAGATCTCTTGATTGGCTCTCTCAGCTTGACCATTAGATTGGGGGTGAGCCAATGATGATACATCAAGCAGGATATGCTCACGTTGACAAAAGTCCTTCATAGCACCCTTGGAGAGGTTAGTGCCATTATCTGTTATAATGTTGTATGGAAACCCAAAGCGGAAGATCACCTTCTTCATGAATTGAACCGTTGTTGCTGCATCACACTTACTCACTGGCTCTGCCTCTACCCATTTAGTGAACTTATCAACCGCTACCAAAAGATGAGTCTTCTTATCCTTGGATCTCTTAAAAGGCCCAACCATATCAAGCCCCCAGACTGCAAATGGCCAAGTAATTGGAATCATCCTCAACTCCTGAGCCGGAACATGAGCTCGACGTGAAAACTTCTGACAACCGTCACACCTTCTGACCAAGTCCTCAGCATCAGCATGAGCCATCAGCCAATAAAAACCGTGACAAAAAGCTTTGACTACCAGAGATTTTGAACCGGCATGATGACCACAATCTCCTTCGTGGATCTCACGCAAAATCTCACAGCCTTCTTCAGGAGACACACAACGCTGAAACGCCCCTATGATACTGCAATGATGCAACTCCCCATTGACAATGGTCATTGACTTGGACCGCCAGATTATCTGCCTGGCCAAAGTTTCATCCTCAAGTAACTCACCCCGGGTCATATATGCCAAATAGGGAACTGTCCTATTGGGGATATTACTACTAGATGTAAACCGGCCAGGAGTAGCCGGGTTAACTCTATGAAGATTAGAAGCCCATGAAGACATAAGGATGGTGGCGCTTTACGAAGGCCCAAGGCCCAAAGGCGGGTTAAGGCCTATAGATATAAACCGACTTTCTCATGTAACTTGTATTGTAAGATAGGAAGGATAGAGATCGAGCCGGACACGTTTATGATCCGGCCTCGGGACTCTGTAAACCGGCGGGCGTCAACCTGTGTATATAAAGGGACAACCCGGCAGCAGTTTAGGGGCAACACACAACAACTCGATAGCCAGGCAAAGAGGATTCGCTCCCTGGTCATCGAAACCCTAGCAATACCAACACAGCTAGACGTAGGCTTTTACCTTCATCGAAGGGGCCGAACTAGTATAAAAACTCTCATGTCCCTTGTCCGGTTTAACCCCTTTAAGCTAACCCGTAGCGATGGCTCCACGACTAAGTCCTTTCACGAGGACATCTGTCGTGACAAAACCACGACAGTTGGCGCCCACCATGGGGCTATCACACGATGGTTTCGAGGTCTTGAAGGGCATCTTCGAAGGACTCAAGGGATACGCTGTGGGCCAGATGACTAAGAGTCATCGCGGCAAGCTCTACATCGATGACGCGGGATGGGGTCCCGAGGCCGGTTCAATTGAATATGGGTACTGGGTCCCCTTTGGCGGGATTCACGTCTTCATCAGCAAGATCGGCGAACCGGGCCCTGAGCCGGACACCTGCACCGACATCATTGAGATGGCTCAGCGTGCAAGCCCTGCCCAGGTTCAGCCCGCAGCAAGGCATGTTTTCGTAGGTGTCATCCATGGAGTGGAATATGAGGATGGATCGGCATCTGATGGGGAAACCATTGTCTGTTCTTATGACGAGTCTTCAACCGGAGAGACCGAGTCGCTGTATCAGCTGCAGGATGGCCGGATTAGTGGAGGTTCCGATGGCAACAATATTTCGAACCCCCTCGATCTGCCAAGCCGGGTCACGGTGTTCATGGCCGGTACACAACCAGCACAACACTCTTCTACCGCTGCGGCAATGCTCTCCGGCTCAGTAACAGCAACGCCAGCGGGAGCAGGAGGCTCTGCACCGCCTCCGGCTCAGGTTTTGTCTGATTTGTTCGACACTTTGGCAATATTGTTGGCAGCAGAAGTGGATGCAGCAACCCGAGATCAGCACAATGCGGAGATTGCAAAGGTGAAAGATCAGATAACTCAGGCTAAAGCGGACCTAGCAGCAGAGAACGCCAGGATGGCTACAGAACGGGCCGAGTTGGAAGCCCAGGCTTACCAGCTTAGGCTTGATCAGAGTGCCTTAGACAATGTCATGAGGAGGAGATACCGGTCGCACCTCCCGTCGGGCTATGAACCAAGAAATCTTTTCAACACGCCAGGAGAGGAACAGTAAACAATATTAAACCGGATGAGGCACCGGTAACAGGAGCGCCAGTTCAGCCGCGCACGATGGACCCGCCTCGTTAGAACAACATTGTGCCACAGTATGTTCAGACGCCCCCGGGCATTACTCCAACCCGTTGATAACATTGTGGCCGCCGCTCACGATTGGCAAGGCCGACCTCCCAATTGAACTGCAAGTCAAGGGATCTATCAAAGTAGGCGATCGCTGCAGAACACGAACGCGTGCCAAGAGATGCTATCACTGTTCAAAACGGCTGAGTTGCAGTCTAAAACCTAGTCAGTAGAGCTTATTTCGGGTCCGATTTAGTCGCTGAGAAAGATTAGTCCCCCCCCATCCAAAGCCATGAAGCTACGAGATGGCAGTTGTTGAGAATGAAAACTCGACCATGTGTTGGAAGTATTGTGCACGTCCATGGCCGTTGTCGGTGTCAAAACCGGTGGATCTCGGGTAGGGGGTCCCGAACTGTGCGTCTAGGCCGGATGGTAACAGGAGGCAAGGAACACGATGTTTTACCCAGGTTCGGGCCCTCTTGATGGAGGTAAAACCCTACGTCCTGCTTGATTAATATTGATGATATGGGTAGTACAAGAGTAGATCTACCACGAGATCAAGGAGGCTAAACCCTAAAAGCTAGCCTATGGTATGATTGTTGTATGATGAAGTTGTCCTACGGACTAAAACCCTCCGGTTTATATAGACACCGGAGAGGGTTAGGGTTACACAAAGTCGGTTACAATGGTAGGAGATCTTGAATATCCGCATCGCCAAGCTTGCCTTCCACGCCAAGGAAAGTCCCATCCGGACACGGGACGAAGTCTTCAATCTTGTATCTTCATAGTCCTGGAGTCCGGCTGAAGGTATAGTCCGGCTACCCGGACACCCCCTAATCCAGGACTCCCTCAGTAGCCCCCGAACCAGGCTTCAATGACGACGAGTCCGGCGCGCAGATTGTCTTCGGCATTGCAAGGCGGGTTCTTCTCCAAATTCCGTGTACCTGCTGAATAATGTCCGATTTTCGTAATGTAGCGCACCTTGGCTTCCACGCCCAATAATGGCCGTCTTCCACGTGTTAAACGAATGCGAAAAGTCGGGGTGTTTTTACATTCACACCCCTAGCCGCATAAACGAGCCGCCTATTTAATGGGATGGGGATTCAGATCCAAACCACACCTTCTCCTCTCCGCGAGTAATCATCAGAGCGCCTCCAGCAAAGGTCCATTCCAACATGGCCAGCCGTCGCAGCTCCTCCTCTCGCCCTTCCAGTCCTAAACCTGGAGACTGGGAGAGGTGCTCCATCCCGCACAGCGAGCTAGTGTCGCTTCAGGCCAAGGGATTTCTCCCTCAGGCCTATATGGTCCCGGTCCGAGCCGGACTCGCCACCTATAATGGCGGAGAGCAAGCGGAGAGCACCCCCAATCCCTCCAAAGGAGAGCGGGTGTGCCTCGTCCCTTATCTAATAAGAGGACTTGGATTTCCAATTCATCCATTTCTCCGTGGGCTTCTGGAGTTCTACGGCCTCCAGCTGCACAATCTCACGCCCGCCTCTATATTGCATATCGCGGGCTTCGTCGCCCTTTGCGAGCTATTCTTGGGTGTTGAGGCTCATTTCGCGCTGTGGAAGAGGTTATTCTGCCTGGTGCCCCGCTCTCAAGAGGGGTCTATATATCAAGTGGGCGGAGCCGAAGTGTGGCGTATCGCCGGGACCGGATATCTATCCGGAACCCCAAAGAAGGCGTCCGAGGACTGGCCTTCGGAATGGTTTTATATAGATGATGTCCCGCTGCCGGATCCTATCCGGGCCGGTCTCCCCGAATTCAACAGTGCTCCCTTAAAGAAACGCCTAAGCTGGCGTCCGCGGAGCTCTCAGAGAGAAGGCGACAGGGACGTCCTTCACCTGATGGGTCGGATAAGACTATTGGCTCATTCCGGACTAACCATGATTGAAGTCATGGCCGCATGCATTATGCGGGGGGTGCAGCCGCTTCAATATAGAGGCCACCCCATGTGGGATTTTAACGGGGAGGATGACGCCACCCGTTACGGTCGTAAGGGGCCAGCCTCAGCTGCCGCTCTAGTAAAGATCTTATCCTCTTTGTACAAGGGAGAAGAGGAGGAATTCCTCCGCGTCAACCCGCAGGGCGGATTTTCTATGTACAACCCTCCGAGTTGGGTAAGTGGACAATTGTGCTTGCCCATCCGTTTTATATTCCCATGATTAAATATGTAGTCTTCCGATTTCAACGCAGGAACTGCGTCAGGAAGTAAAGGATATAAACAGCCGTCCCCCACAGCCCGAGGATCCAGAACGGTCCCTCGATCCGGACTCCGAAGAGGATCCGGACATATCGGTGGAGCTGATTGACGGGGTGTTTCATCAGCTAAGCAAGGACAATACCTTGGTGGCCATTACGGCTGATTACCCAGGGTTAATCCCGGCCTCCCAGGTAACAGAGAGCGGAGTCTCATCCCCTTGAGAAGGAATCCATTCTCACGCATTTCAGTTTTCCTGACAACGACCGTGTTTTGCAGGGGAGGTTTCCGAGGCGGGAGGCCGAACCTGCGGCGGCTAGCCAACGAGGGGCCGCAGGGCCCCGTGGGGTAAAAAGGAATGTAGTCCGGACTGAGACGCCGGCGCAAAGGTATAGCGCACCCTCTTTTTCCCTGGTGTTATTCCTTCAGGGCATATTAACGTTCGTGCTGTCTTCAGGACGAAGAGACCTCGCCGGACTACATCCGGAGAGGTTGCCAATCGCGCCTCCACCAGCCAGGCTCCAACGCCTGGCCCGGAAGCGGAAGCGAACACAAGGCGCGCACCGGACGCTCCTCCGACAGAGGATGCAGACAGGCTGTCTGCCACCAATTCCGAGGTGGAGAGTGCCATGAACCACAGGCGTCGCCGGACAGTTCTTCGCGACGCTTGTTTCTCCCAAGAGGCATTAGATGCCTTCAATTCGGGAGATGCGTATCTCCGTGCCGCTCAAAATGGTTTAGCCAGAGCCACGGAGCAATATGTAAAAGACATACGGGTAAGAAAATTTTGGTAAATATATATATACCAGTAGCCCCCGAGACTTGAAACAGTTAGGGTAACTGATTTAAGGATCATTTGTTATGCAGGTTCTTACAGAGAAGAATACCGTACTGTCCCAGGAGCTGGAAGAGTGCAAAGCCCAACTGGAGGCCGCACTAGCCGCGGCAGGGGAGCCCAAAGAGACCCCCTCTGGTAAGATACACTTCGAAAGATTAGTATCTTGCAAAGTGCGGCGTGGGTGTAAATCTGACAAATCATATTGCAGATGGCGCCGGACTAGATCCGGAGAGGCAACAACTCTTGCGCCGGCTAAAGGCCGGTGAGAGTATGTTGACAAGGGTGAGGCGGGAGAAGAATGATCTTCAGGATGCCAACACCAAGCTGGACGTTGAACTTAAAGATGTTCGTGGCCAGCTGTCGGACTCTACTAAGGAGAATCAGCGGCTTCGACGCGGCATATTTAGTAAGTGCTTAAGCGAATCTTTGAAAGAAAAGAGTTCGGCGAGGAAGTCGACTAACAGAGTAATGTCTGTAGGTATGCTAACGGGTCGTCCTGCAGAGGAGATGCCCGGTTCTACGGGTGACCTTCTTCCCGAGCTCTCGCAACTGCACGAGCGAGTTCGGCAGGCGATGCGAGGCGTTGCCCAAGCCTTATGGCCTTCCCACTCCATGCCCGAGGGCCTTGGAGAGCTTTCGGAGAAGCTTAAGGGAGCTCGGCGGCGCTTCCGGTTGTGGAAGATATCGGCCTGCCGACAAGGCGCTAGGGAGGCCTGGGCCATGGTGAAGACGCGGTACACGAAGTCTGACCCAAACCACATGGCCGAGGTCGGACCTGTGGGGCCTGACGGGAAGGAGATCCCTGTAAGCTTAGTGTACGGCCAAGTAGAATTGGCCGCAAAGTATTCCCAGCAGGACTGTAAGTTAGACAGCCTGTTAGATGGTATTGAAGAGGAATACAATCAGTCAGAGTGACTATGTAATTTTTAATTGACATGTGTAATGCCTTCTAGCCGGATTGTAGATCGTTTGTCGTTGCCGACCTTTTCGCTTCAACCTCAGGACCTGACGGTCCGGAGTGTGTCCGAATACCCTACCGGTTATGTAAGAACCGGGGTATGCATGGAGACCAGGCGTAGGGGTCATTAGTGCTTTATCAGACAAGTGCCCAACTAGTTATGTTATATTACATGGTTAGTAAGAAACATCTTCCAGAGAGAATAGTTCCGTTAGGGGTTCCTTTCTCTGGGAGGCATGCCCTAAAGTGCATGTCCGGACTGCAAACGCAGGAAAATCATCTGGGGGCATATATATAAATAAGTAAAAAAGGTCATCTTTTAGTTCACCGACCGAATATTCCCTTAAGAACGCTAGCTTTCGGCTTCACCCAGTCTGAGGTACACATCCGGCTGATCCGGCAGTAACAATCGCAGAGGTGCTCCCTTTACCACCTAGCCGAACAATCGGGAACGTAGGGGTAAGCACAGGAGCCAGGCAACCCAGCTTGGCCAAAACTTAAGTCATATCGATGCATATAATGGTGAAGAAAAGGTACATGCGGAAGTTTGACACATGTGGTGGGCGTGAAGCCCGTATAAATAAGCTTCTGTTAAAGAAGCCCCCAGGTTTAGTGAGCGCGAGTAGCACGTCACTTGAGGAGCCTTTAAGGGCTATAAAAGAAAAGAGGGGAAGGAGAGAAATGTAAGACAGAAAATGTAAAAAATGGACAGAGGAAGGAGACAAACACAGAGTCCGGCGCTAGGCGTAGAATCTTCGGAGACGGGCTGCGTTCCATGGGTTCGGCTCGAGTCGGTTATCTGACGCATCTCGCAGGCAGTATGCTCCACCAGTCAGGACTTGGTTGATTATGAAGGGACCTTCCCACTTGGGCTTCGGCTTGTCCTTTTTCTTGTCTGGCAGGCGTAGAACTAATTTGCCAACGTTGTAGTTTTTGGCCCGCACTTCTCTGCTTTGATATCTTCGAGCCTGCTGTTGATAGAATGCAGAACGGGCTTTTGCCACGTCGTGCTCCTCCTCGAAGGCGTCCAAACTGTCCTGCCGATCGAGCTCGGCTTCCCTTTCTTCGTACATGCGCACTCGAGGTGAGTCATGAATTATGTCGCAGTGCAAGACTGCCTCTGTGCCGTACACCATAAAAAATGGTGTGTATCCGGTGGTGCGATTCGGTGTGGTCCGCAACCCCCAGAGTACGGAGTCGAGCTCCTCTACCCAGTGCGTGTTAGATTCCTTGAGGGACCGCACTAATCTGGGTTTGATGCCGCTCATGATGATACCATTTGCACGTTCGACCTGACCGTTAGTTTGTGGGTGATAGACGGAAGCATAATCGAGCTTGATGCCCATGTTTTTGCACCAGAGTTTTGCCTCATCAGCCGTAAAGTTCGTGCCGTTATCGGTGATGATGCTGTGGGGGACGCCATAATGGTGTACGACCCCGGATATAAAGTCTATCACAGGTCCGGATTCGGCCGTCTTAACAGGCTTGGCTTCTATCCATTTGGTGAACTTATCCACCATGACCAGTAAGTATTTTTTCTTGTGGGTTCCGCCTTTAAGGGGTCCCACCATGTCAAGCCCCCAGACCGCGAAAGGCCAAGTGATGGGGATAGTTTGGAGGGCGGTGGGTGGCATATGGCTTTGGTTTGCAAAAAGCTGGCAACCGGCGCATCGTTGGACCAAGTCCTGAGCGTCCGCCCGGGCCGTCGGCCAATAAAAGCCTGTACGGAAAGCCTTGCTTACAAGGGACCGGGCTGCGGCGTGATGGCCACCGAGTCCGGCATGAATTTCAGCCAGCAGGTTCCGCCCTTCCTCTTCGGAGATGCACCTTTGAAGGACTCCGGTAGTGCTTTTCTTATAAAGTTCTCCCTCATGGACTTTATAGGCTTTAGATCGCCGCACTATACAGCGTGCCTCGTTTTGGTCCTCTGGGAGTTCCTGCCTAGTAAGGTAGGCTAGGAATGGTTCTGTCCACGGGGCGATAACGGCCATTAGTACGTGGGCTGAGGTTGTGATTTCATTGGCAGAGCCTCCGATTATGTCAGATTGTTCGGCGTCGGACAGTGCGGTTGGGTCCGGGCTAATATTGCCATGTTCCCCTTCCCATACTACGGATGGCTTGAACATCCTTTCCAGGAAGATGTTGGGGGGGATCGCATCGCGTTTTGCGCCGATGCGTGCCAGGACGTCTGCCGCCTGATTGTTTTCTCGGGCTATATGGTGAAATTCGAGCCCCTCAAACCGAGCTGACATTTTGAGGACGGCGTTGCGGTAAGCTGCCATTTTTGGATCCTTGGCATCGAAGTCTCCATTTATTTGGGATATCGCGAGGTTCGAATCCCCGCGCACCTCTAGGCGTTGAATGCCCATGGATACTGCCATCCGGAGACCATGTAAAAGGGCCTCGTATTCGGCTGCATTGTTGGAGTCCATGTACATAATCTGGAGTACATATTGAACTGTGTCTCCTATGGGGGACGTCAAAACGATGCCGGTCCCAAGTCCGGCCAACATTTTTGAACCGTCGAAGTGCATGATCCAGTTTGAATATGTGTCGTACTCTTTAGGGAGTTCGGCCTCCGTCCATTATGCGACGAAGTCGGCCAAAACTTGCGACTTGATAGCTCGCCGTGGCCTATAAGTTATGTCGAACAGGAGGAGCTCGATGGCCCATTTTGCAATCTGGCCGTTGCGTCACGGTTGTTTATAATATCGTTGAGTGGTACTTCCGATGCTACTATGATTGAACACTCTTGAAAGTAGTGTCGTAGCTTCCGGGATGCCATGAATACCGCATATGCAATCTTTTGATAATGTGGGTACCGTGATTTGCATGGGGTGGGGACAGTGGACACATAGTAAACCGGCTTTTGAAGGGGGAATTTGTGTCCGTCCATTTCCCGTTCGATGACGAGTACTGCGCTGACAACTTGATGGGTTGCTGCAATGTACAATAGCATTGGTTCGCCGATGTTTGGCGCGGCCAGGACGGGGTTTGTTGCCAATATGGCTTTTATTTCCTCGAGTCCGGCCGTGGCGGCATTCGTCCACTCGAAGTGTTCGGTGCGCCGAAGGAGGCGATAGAGGGGTAGCGCCTTTTCTCCCAACCGGGAGATAAAGCGGCTTAGAGCCGCCACGCATCCGGTTAATTTTTGTATTTGTTTGAGGTCCTTTGGGATATCCAATTGTGACAAAGCTCGGATCTTGGCTGGATTTGCTTCGATTCCTCTACCGGATACAATGAAGCCCAAGAGCTTTCCGGCTGGAACGCCGAAAACGCATTTTTCCGGATTTAGCTTGATGTCATATGCTCGGAGGTTGTCAAATGTAAGCCTCAAGTCATCTACTAGAGATTCAACATGTTTTGTTTTTACGACCACATCATCCACGTATGCCTCTACTGTTTTGCCGATCTGGTTTGCCAGACATGTCTGAATCATGCGTTGATATGTTGCGCCGGCGTTTTTGAGCCTGAAAGGCATTGTGTTGAAGCAGAATGGGCCGTATGGGGTGATGAATGCTGTTGCGGCTTGGTCTGACTCGGCCATCTTGTTTTTATGGTAACCGGAGTATGCGTTAAGGAAGCACAACGAATCGTGTCCTACAGTGGCGTCGATAATTTGATCAATGCGGGGGAGGGGGAAGGGATCCTTTGGGCAAGCCTTGTTAAGGTCTTTGAACTCAACGCATAGGCGCCAGGATTTGTCCTTCTTTGGTACCATCACCAAGTTTGCTAGCCAGTCCGGATGTTTTATATCTCTGACGAATTCGGCCTCCAATAGTTTGGCTAGCTCCTCTCCCATTGCCTGTCTCTTGGGCTCAGAGAAACGCCAAAGGGCTTGTTTGACAGGTTTGAATCCTTTTAGGATATTTAAGCTGTGTTCGGCCAGCCTGCGTGGGATTCTTGGCATGTCTGAAGGGTGCCAGGCAAAAATGTCCCAGTTCTCCTGTAGGAATTCTCGCAGTGCGGCGTCTACATCGGGGTTTAATCGTGCCCCGATGGAAGCTGTTTTATTGGGGTCCGTTGGATGGACCTGGAATTTGACTATTTCATCCGCTGGTTTAAAAGAGGTGGACTTGGATCTTCTGTCGAGTATCACATCGTCCCTGTTTACCGTGGAGCGCAGCATAGTCAGTTCCTCAGCCGCTAGGGCTTCGGACAATGCCTCAAGGGCCAATGCGGCTGTCTTGTTTTCGGCGCGGAGTGCTATGTCCGGATCACTAGCGAGAGTGATGATTCCGTTCGGCCCGGGCATCTTGAGCTTCATGTACCCGTAATGGGGTATTGCTTGGAAGATTGTAAACGCTTCCCGCCCCAGCAGAGCGTGGTATCCGCTACTGAACGGGGCCACTTGGAATGTGACCTCTTTGGACCTATAATTATCCGGCGTGCCGAACACCACATCTAGTGTGATTTTTCCTGCACAGTGCGCTTCCCGACTGGGGATTATTCCTCTAAAGGTTGTGCTGCTTCGCTCAATGCGGTTCCGGTCTATTTCCATTTTTTGAAGGGTTTCCTCATAAATGAGGTTCAATCCGCTACCTCCGTCCATGAGTACCTTGGTGAGGCGAAAGTCGTCCACTATAGGACTGAGTACCAATGCGGCTGGTGCTCGAGC